>NW_028230491.1:0-167855 GCF_043228905.1 Azolla caroliniana | reverse complement strand
AGGAGGGAGTTGAGAAGAGCCAGTGAGTAAATTAAAATGGTCATACCTGGCTCGTGTGATATCGGATTTCTGTGTTCAAACATGTAAATCGAAGCTAACAAGGCTAGCTATGATATAGAATTAAAAAATCAAGATTTTGAAACTCAGGTCGAGAGACATGAAGAAATTAGCATATTTGAGGAGGGAGTTGAGAAGAGCGTGTGAGTAAATTAAAATGGTCATACCTGGCTCGTGTGATATCGGATTTCTGTGTTCAAACATGCGAATCGAAACTAACAAGGCTAGCTATGATATAGAATTAAAAAATCGAGATTTTGAAACTCAGGTCGAGAGACATGAGGAAATTAGCATGCTGGAGGAGGGAGTTGAGAAGAGTCAGTGAGTAAATTAAAATGGTCATACCTGGCTCGTGTGATATCGGATTTCTGTGTTCAAACATGCAAATCGAAGCTAACAAGGCTAGCTATGATATAGAATTAAAAAATCGAGATTTTGAAACTCAGGTCGAGAGACATGAGGAAATTAGCATATTTGAGGAGGGAGTTGAGAAGAGCCGGTGAGTAAATTAAAATGGTCATACCTGGCTCGTGTGATATCGGATTTCTGTGTTCAAACATGCAAATCGAAGCTAACAAGGCTAGCTATGATATAGAATTAAAAAATCGAGATTTTGAAACTCAGGTCGAGAGACATGAGGAAATTAGCATATTTGAGGAGGGAGTTGAGAAGAGCCCGTGAGTAAATTAAAATGGTCATACCTGGCTCGTGTGATATCGGATTTCTGTGTTCAAACATGCAAATCGAAGCTCACAAGGCTAGCTATGATATAGAATTAAAAAATCGAGATTTTGAAACTCAGGTCGAGAGACATGAGGAAATTAGCATGTTGGAGGAGGGAGTTGAGAAGAGCGAGTGAGTAAATTAAAATGGTCATACCTGGCTCGTGTGATATCGGATTTCTGTGTTCAAACATGCGAATTGAAACTAAGAACGCTAGCTATGATATAGAATTAAAAAATCGAGATTTTGAAACTCAGGTCGAGAGACATGAGGAAATTAGCATATTTGAGGAGGGAGTTCAGGAGAGCCAGTGAGTAAATTAAAATGGTCATACCTAGCTCGTGTGATATCGGATTTCTGTGTTCAAACATGCAAATCGAAACTAACAAGGCTAGCTATGATATAGACTTAAAAAATCGTGATTTTGAAACTCAGGTCGAGAGACATGAGGAAATTAGCATGCTGGAGGAGGGAGTTGAGAAGAGCGAGGGAGTAAATTAAAATGGTCATACCTAGCTCGTGTGATATCGGATTTCTGTGTTCAAACATGCGAATTGAAACTAAGAACGCTAGGTATGATATAGAATTAAAAAATCGAGATTTTGAAACTCAGATCGAGAGACATGCGGAAATTAGCATATTTGAGGAGGGAGTTGAGAAGAGCGAGTGAGTAAATTAAAATGGTCATACCTGGCTCGTGTGATATCGGATTTCTGTGTTCAAACATGCGAATCGAAGCTAACAAGGCTAGCTATGATATAGAATTAAAAAATCGTGATTTTGAAACTCAGGTCGAGAGACATGAGGAAATTAACATATTTGAGGAGGGAGTTGAGAAGAGCGAGTGAGTAAATTAAAATGGTCATACCTGGCTCGTGTGATATTGGATTTCTGTGTTCAAACATGCGAATCGAAGTTAACAAGGCTAGCTATGATATAGAATTAAAAAATCAAGATTTTGAAACTGACGTCGAAAGACATGAGGAAATTAGCATATTTGAAGAGGGAGTTGAGAAGAGCGAGTGAGTAAATTAAAATGGTCATACCTGGCTCGTGTGATATCGGATTTCTGTGTTCAAACATGCGAATTGAAACTAACAAGGCTAGCTATGATATAGAATTAAAAAATCGTGATTTTGAAACTCAGGTCGAGAGATATGAGGAAATTAGCATATTTGAGGAGGGAGTTGAGAAGAGCCAGTGAGTAAATTAAAATGGTCATACCTGGCTCGTGTGATATCGGATTTCTGTGTTCAAACATGTAAATCGAAGCTAACAAGGCTAGCTATGATATAGAATTAAAAAATCGAGATTTTGAAACTCAGGTCGAGAGACATGAAGAAATTAGCATATTTGAGGAGGGAGTTGAGAAGAGCGTGTGAGTAAATTAAAATGGTCATACCTGGCTCGTGTGATATCGGATTTCTGTGTTCAAACATGCGAATCGAAACTAACAAGGCTAGCTATGATATAGAATTAAAAAATCGAGATTTTGAAACTCAGGTCGAGAGACATGAGGAAATTAGCATGCTGGAGGAGGGAGTTGAGAAGAGTCAGTGAGTAAATTAAAATGGTCATACCTGGCTCGTGTGATATCGGATTTCTGTGTTCAAACATGCAAATCGAAGCTAACAAGGCTAGCTATGATATAGAATTAAAAAATCGAGATTTTGAAACTCAGGTCGAGAGACATGAGGAAATTAGCATATTTGAGGAGGGAGTTGAGAAGAGCCCGTGAGTAAATTAAAATGGTCATACCTGGCTCGTGTGATATCGGATTTCTGTGTTCAAACATGCAAATCGAAGCTCACAAGGCTAGCTATGATATAGACTTAAAAAATCGTGATTTCGAAACTCAGGTCGAGAGACATGAGGAAATTAGCATGCTGGAGGAGGGAGTTGAGAAGAGCGAGTGAGTAAATTAAAATGGTCATACCTGGCTCGTGTGATATCGGATTTCTGTGTTCAAACATGCGAATCGAAACTAACAAGGCTAGCTATGATATAGAAATAAAAAATCGTGATTTTGAAACTCAGGTCGAGAGACATGAGGAAATTAGCATATTTGAGGAGGGAGTTGAGAAGAGCCAGTGAGTAAATTAAAATGGTCATACCTGGCTCGTGTGATATCGGATTTCAGTGTTCAAACATGCAAATCGAAGCTAACAAGGCTAGCTATGATATAGAATTAAAATATCGAGATTTTGAAACTCAGGTCGAGAGACATGAGGAAATTAGCATATTTGAGGAGGGAGTTGAGAAGAGCGAGTGAGTAAATTAAAATGGTCATACCTGGCTCGTGTGATATCGGATTTCTGTGTTCAAACATGCGAATCGAAACTAACAAGGCTAGCTATGATATAGAATTAAAAAATCGAGATTTTGAAACTCAGGTCGAGAGACATGAAGAAATTAGCATATTTGAGGAGGGAGTTGAGAAGAGCGAGTGAGTAAATTAAAATGGTCATACCTGGCTCGTGTGATATCGGATTTCTGTGTTCAAACATGCGAATCGAAACTAACAAGGCTAGCTATGAAATAGAATTAAAAAATCGAGATTTTGAAACTCAGGTCGAGAGACATGTAGAAATTAGCATATTTGAGGAGGGAGTTGAGAAGAGCGAGTGAGTAAATTAAAATGGTCATACCTGGCTCGTGTGATATCGGATTTCTCTGTTCAAACATGCGAATCGAAACTAACAAGGCTAGCTATGATATAGAATTAAAATATCGAGATTTTGAAACTCAGGTCGAGAGACATGAAGAAATTAGCATATTTGAGGAGGGAGTTGAGAAGAGCGTGTGAGTAAATTAAAATGGTCATACCTGGCTCGTGTGATATCGGATTTCTGTGTTCAAACATGCGAATCGAAACTAACAAGGCTAGCTATGATATAGAATTAAAAAATCGAGATTTTGAAACTCAGGTCAAGAGACATGAGGAAATTAGCATATTTGAGGAGGGAGTTGAGAAGAGCCAGTGAGTAAATTAAAATGGTCATACCTGGCTCGTGTGATATCGGATTTCTGTGTTCAAACATGCGAATCGAAGCTAACAAGGCTAGCTATGATATAGAATTAAAAAATCGAGATTTTGAAACTCAGGTCGAGAGACATGAAGAAATTAGCATATTTGAGGAGGGAGTTGAGAAGAGCCAGTGAGTAAATTAAAATGGTCATACCTGGCTCGTGTGATATCGGATTTCTGTGTTCAAACATGCAAATCGAAACTAACAAGGCTAGCTATGATATAGAATTAAAAAATCGAGATTTTGAAACTCAGGTCGAGAGATATGAGGAAATTAGCATATTTGAGGAGGGAGTTGAGAAGAGCCAGTGAGTAAATTAAAATGGTCATACCTGGCTCGTGTGATATCGGATTTCTGTGTTCAAACATGTAAATCGAAGCTAACAAGGCTAGCTATGATATAGAATTAAAAAATCGAGATTTTGAAACTCAGGTCGAGAGACATGAAGAAATTAGCATATTTGAGGAGGGAGTTGAGAAGAGCGTGTGAGTAAATTAAAATGGTCATACCTGGCTCGTGTGATATCGGATTTCTGTGTTCAAACATGCGAATCGAAACTAACAAGGCTAGCTATGATATAGAATTAAAAAATCGAGATTTTGAAACTCAGGTCCAGAGACATGAGGAAATTAGCATATTTGAGGAGGGAGTTGAGAAGAGCCAGTGAGTAAATTAAAATGGTCATACCTGGCTCGTGTGATATCGGATTTCTGTGTTCAAACATGCGAATCGAAGCTAACAAGGCTAGCTATGATATAGAATTAAAAAATCGAGATTTTGAAACTCAGGTCGAGAGACATGAAGAAATTAGCATATTTGAGGAGGGAGTTGAGAAGAGCTAGTGAGTAAATTAAAATGGTCATACCTGGCTCGTGTGATATCGGATTTCTGTGTTCAAACATGTAAATCGAAGCTAACAAGGCTAGCTATGATATAGAATTAAAAAATCGAGATTTTGAAACTCAGGTCGAGAGACATGAAGAAATTAGCATATTTGAGGAGGGAGTTGAGAAGAGCGTGTGAGTAAATTAAAATGGTCATACCTGGCTCGTGTGATATCGGATTTCTGTGTTCAAACATGCGAATCGAAACTAACAAGGCTAGCTATGATATAGAATTAAAAAATCGAGATTTTGAAACTCAGGTCGAGAGACATGAGGAAATTAGCATGCTGGAGGAGGGAGTTGAGAAGAGTCAGTGAGTAAATTAAAATGGTCATACCTGGCTCGTGTGATATCGGATTTCTGTGTTCAAACATGCAAATCGAAGCTAACAAGGCTAGCTATGATATAGAATTAAAAAATCGAGATTTTGAAACTCAGGTCGAGAGACATGAGGAAATTAGCATATTTGAGGAGGGAGTTGAGAAGAGCCGGTGAGTAAATTAAAATGGTCATACCTGGCTCGTGTGATATCGGATTTCTGTGTTCAAACATGCAAATCGAAGCTAACAAGGCTAGCTATGATATAGAATTAAAAAATCGAGATTTTGAAACTCAGGTCGAGAGACATGAGGAAATTAGCATATTTGAGGAGGGAGTTGAGAAGAGCCCGTGAGTAAATTAAAATGGTCATACCTGGCTCGTGTGATATCGGATTTCTGTGTTGAAACATGCAAATCGAAGCTCACAAGGCTAGCTATGATATAGACTTAAAAAATCGTGATTTTGAAACTCAGGTCGAGAGACATGAGGAAATTAGCATATTTGAGGAGGGAGTTGAGAAGAGCCAGTGAGTAAATTAAAATGGTCATACCTGGCTCGTGTGATATCGGATTTCTGTGTTCAAACATGCGAATCGAAACTAACAAGGCTAGCTATGATATAGAATTAAAAAATCGAGATTTTGAAACTCAGGTCGAGAGACATGAAGAAATTAGCATATTTGAGGAGGGAGTTGAGAAGAGCGTGTGAGTAAATTAAAATGGTCATACCTGGCTCGTGTGATATCGGATTTCTGTGTTCAAACATGCGAATCGAAACTAACAAGGCTAGCTATGATATAGACTTAAAAAATCGTGATTTCGAAACTGACGTCGAAAGACATGAGGAAATTAGCATGCTGGAGGAGGGAGTTGAGAAGAGCGAGTGAGTAAATTAAAATGGTCATACCTGGCTCGTGTGATATCGGATTTCTGTGTTCAAACATGCGAATCGAAACTAACAAGGCTAGCTATGATATAGAATTAAAAAATCGTGATTTTGAAACTCAGGTCGAGAGACATGAGGAAATTAGCATATTTGAGGAGGGAGTTGAGAAGAGCCCGTGAGTAAATTAAAATGGTCATACCTGGCTCGTGTGATATCGGATTTCAGTGTTCAAACATGCAAATCGAAGCTAACAAGGCTAGCTATGATATAGAATTAAAAAATCGAGATTTTGAAACTCAGGTCAAGAGACATGAGGAAATTAGCATATTTGAGGAGGGAGTTGAGAAGAGCCAGTGAGTAAATTAAAATGGTCATACCTGGCTCGTGTGATATCGGATTTCTGTGTTCAAACATGCGAATCGAAGCTAACAAGGCTAGCTATGATATAGAATTAAAAAATCGAGATTTTGAAACTCAGGTCGAGAGACATGAGGAAATTAGCATATTTGAGGAGGGAGTTGAGAAGAGCGTGTGAGTAAATTAAAATGGTCATACCTGGCTCGTGTGATATCGGATTTCTGTGTTCAAACATGCGAATCGAAACTAACAAGGCTAGCTATGATATAGACTTAAAAAATCGTGATTTCGAAACTGACGTCGAGAGACATGAGGAAATTAGCATGCTGGAGGAGGGAGTTGAGAAGAGCGACTGAGTAAATTAAAATGGTCATACCTGGCTCGTGTGATATCGGATTTCTGTGTTCAAACATGCGAATCGAAACTAACAAGGCTAGCTATGATATAGAATTAAAAAATAGTGATTTTGAAACTCAGGTCGAGAGACATGAGGAAATTAGCATATTTGAGGAGGGAGTTGAGAAGAGCGAGTGAGTAAATTAAAATGGTCATACCTGGCTCGTGTGATATCGGATTTCTGTGTTCAAACATGCGAATCGAAGCTAACAAGGCTAGCTATGATATAGAATTAAAAAATCGAGATTTTGAAACTCAGGTCGAGAGACATGAAGAAATTAGCATATTTGAGGAGGGAGTTGAGAAGAGCCAGTGAGTAAATTAAAATGGTCATACCTGGCTCGTGTGATATCGGATTTCTGTGTTCAAACATGCGAATCGAAGCTAACAAGGCTAGCTATGATATAGAATTAAAAAATCGAGATTTTGAAACTCAGGTCGAGAGACATGAAGAAATTAGCATATTTGAGGAGGGAGTTGAGAAGAGCCAGTGAGTAAATTAAAATGGTCATACCTGGCTCGTGTGATATCGGATTTCTGTGTTCAAACATGCAAATCGAAACTAACAAGGCTAGCTATGATATAGAATTAAAAAATCGAGATTTTGAAACTCAGGTCGAGAGATATGAGGAAATTAGCATATTTGAGGAGGGAGTTGAGAAGAGCCAGTGAGTAAATTAAAATGGTCATACCTGGCTCGTGTGATATCGGATTTCTGTGTTCAAACATGTAAATCGAAGCTAACAAGGCTAGCTATGATATAGAATTAAAAAATCGAGATTTTGAAACTCAGGTCGAGAGACATGAAGAAATTAGCATATTTGAGGAGGGAGTTGAGAAGAGCGTGTGAGTAAATTAAAATGGTCATACCTGGCTCGTGTGATATCGGATTTCTGTGTTCAAACATGCGAATCGAAACTAACAAGGCTAGCTATGATATAGAATTAAAAAATCGAGATTTTGAAACTCAGGTCAAGAGACATGAGGAAATTAGCATATTTGAGGAGGGAGTTGAGAAGAGCCAGTGAGTAAATTAAAATGGTCATACCTGGCTCGTGTGATATCGGATTTCTGTGTTCAAACATGCGAATCGAAGCTAACAAGGCTAGCTATGATATAGAATTAAAAAATCGAGATTTTGAAACTCAGGTCGAGAGACATGAAGAAATTAGCATATTTGAGGAGGGAGTTGAGAAGAGCTAGTGAGTAAATTAAAATGGTCATACCTGGCTCGTGTGATATCGGATTTCTGTGTTCAAACATGTAAATCGAAGCTAACAAGGCTAGCTATGATATAGAATTAAAAAATCGAGATTTTGAAACTCAGGTCGAGAGACATGAAGAAATTAGCATATTTGAGGAGGGAGTTGAGAAGAGCGTGTGAGTAAATTAAAATGGTCATACCTGGCTCGTGTGATATCGGATTTCTGTGTTCAAACATGCGAATCGAAACTAACAAGGCTAGCTATGATATAGAATTAAAAAATCGAGATTTTGAAACTCAGGTCGAGAGACATGAGGAAATTAGCATGCTGGAGGAGGGAGTTGAGAAGAGTCAGTGAGTAAATTAAAATGGTCATACCTGGCTCGTGTGATATCGGATTTCTGTGTTCAAACATGCAAATCGAAGCTAACAAGGCTAGCTATGATATAGAATTAAAAAATCGAGATTTTGAAACTCAGGTCGAGAGACATGAGGAAATTAGCATATTTGAGGAGGGAGTTGAGAAGAGCCGGTGAGTAAATTAAAATGGTCATACCTGGCTCGTGTGATATCGGATTTCTGTGTTCAAACATGCAAATCGAAGCTAACAAGGCTAGCTATGATATAGAATTAAAAAATCGAGATTTTGAAACTCAGGTCGAGAGACATGAGGAAATTAGCATATTTGAGGAGGGAGTTGAGAAGAGCCCGTGAGTAAATTAAAATGGTCATACCTGGCTCGTGTGATATCGGATTTCTGTGTTCAAACATGCAAATCGAAGCTCACAAGGCTAGCTATGATATAGACTTAAAAAATCGTGATTTCGAAACTGACGTCGAAAGACATGAGGAAATTAGCATGCTGGAGGAGGGAGTTGAGAAGAGCGAGTGAGTAAATTAAAATGGTCATACCTGGCTCGTGTGATATCGGATTTCTGTGTTCAAACATGCGAATCGAAGCTAACAAGGCTAGCTATGATATAGAATTAAAAAATCGTGATTTTGAAACTCAGGTCGAGAGACATGAGGAAATTAGCATATTTGAGGAGGGAGTTGAGAAGAGCCATTGAGTAAATTAAAATGGTCATACCTGGCTCGTGTGATATCGGATTTCTGTGTTCAAACATGTAAATCGAAGCTAACAAGGCTAGCTATGATATAGAATTAAAAAATCGAGATTTTGAAACTCAGGTCGAGAGACATGAAGAAATTAGCATATTTGAGGAGGGAGTTGAGAAGAGCGTGTGAGTAAATTAAAATGGTCATACCTGGCTCGTGTGATATCGGATTTCTGTGTTCAAACATGCGAATCGAAACTAACAAGGCTAGCTATGATATAGAATTAAAAAATCGAGATTTTGAAACTCAGGTCAAGAGACATGAGGAAATTAGCATATTTGAGGAGGGAGTTGAGAAGAGCCAGTGAGTAAATTAAAATGGTCATACCTGGCTCGTGTGATATCGGATTTCTGTGTTCAAACATGCGAATCGAAGCTAACAAGGCTAGCTATGATATAGAATTAAAAAATCGAGATTTTGAAACTCAGGTCGAGAGACATGAAGAAATTAGCATATTTGAGGAGGGAGTTGAGAAGAGCGTGTGAGTAAATTAAAATGGTCATACCTGGCTCGTGTGATATCGGATTTCTGTGTTCAAACATGCGAATCGAAACTAACAAGGCTAGCTATGATATAGACTTAAAAAATCGTGATTTCGAAACTGACGTCGAAAGACATGAGGAAATTAGCATGCTGGAGGAGGGAGTTGAGAAGAGCGAGTGAGTAAATTAAAATGGTCATACCTGGCTCGTGTGATATCGGATTTCTGTGTTCAAACATGCGAATCGAAACTAACAAGGCTAGCTATGATATAGAATTAAAAAATCGAGATTTTGAAACTCAGGTCGAGAGACATGAAGAAATTAGCATATTTGAGGAGGGAGTTGAGAAGAGCGAGTGAGTAAATTAAAATGGTCATACCTGGCTCGTGTGATATCGGATTTCTGTGTTCAAACATGCGAATCGAAACTAACAAGGCTAGCTATGAAATAGAATTAAAAAATCGAGATTTTGAAACTCAGGTCGAGAGACATGAAGAAATTAGCATATTTGAGGAGGGAGTTGAGAAGAGCGAGTGAGTAAATTAAAATGGTCATACCTGGCTCGTGTGATATCGGATTTCTCTGTTCAAACATGCGAATCGAAACTAACAAGGCTAGCTATGATATAGAATTAAAAAATCGAGATTTTGAAACTCAGGTCGAGAGACATGAGGAAATTAGCATATTTGAGGAGGGAGTTGAGAAGAGCCCGTGAGTAAATTAAAATGGTCATACCTGGCTCGTGTGATATCGGATTTCTGTGTTCAAACATGCAAATCGAAGCTCACAAGGCTAGCTATGATATAGACTTAAAAAATCGTGATTTCGAAACTGACGTCGAAAGACATGAGGAAATTAGCATGCTGGAGGAGGGAGTTGAGAAGAGCGAGTGAGTAAATTAAAATGGTCATACCTGGCTCGTGTGATATCGGATTTCTGTGTTCAAACATGCGAATCGAAACTAACAAGGCTAGCTATGATATAGAATTAAAAAATCGTGATTTTGAAACTCAGGTCGAGAGACATGAGGAAATTAGCATATTTGAGGAGGGAGTTGAGAAGAGCCAGTGAGTAAATTAAAATGGTCATACCTGGCTCGTGTGATATCGGATTTCAGTGTTCAAACATGCAAATCGAAGCTAACAAGGCTAGCTATGATATAGAATTAAAATATCGAGATTTTGAAACTCAGGTCGAGAGACATGAGGAAATTAGCATATTTGAGGAGGGAGTTGAGAAGAGCGAGTGAGTAAATTAAAATGGTCATACCTGGCTCGTGTGATATCGGATTTCTGTGTTCAAACATGCGAATCGAAACTAACAAGGCTAGCTATGATATAGAATTAAAAAATCGAGATTTTGAAACTCAGGTCGAGAGACATGAAGAAATTAGCATATTTGAGGAGGGAGTTGAGAAGAGCGAGTGAGTAAATTAAAATGGTCATACCTGGCTCGTGTGATATCGGATTTCTGTGTTCAAACATGCGAATCGAAACTAACAAGGCTAGCTATGAAATAGAATTAAAAAATCGAGATTTTGAAACTCAGGTCGAGAGACATGAAGAAATTAGCATATTTGAGGAGGGAGTTGAGAAGAGCGAGTGAGTAAATTAAAATGGTCATACCTGGCTCGTGTGATATCGGATTTCTCTGTTCAAACATGCGAATCGAAACTAACAAGGCTAGCTATGATATAGAATTAAAAAATCGAGATTTTGAAACTCAGGTCGAGAGACATGAGGAAATTAGCATATTTGAGGAGGGAGTTGAGAAGAGCCCGTGAGTAAATTAAAATGGTCATACCTGGCTCGTGTGATATCGGATTTCTGTGTTCAAACATGCAAATCGAAGCTCACAAGGCTAGCTATGATATAGACTTAAAAAATCGTGATTTCGAAACTGACGTCGAAAGACATGAGGAAATTAGCATGCTGGAGGAGGGAGTTGAGAAGAGCGAGTGAGTAAATTAAAATGGTCATACCTGGCTCGTGTGATATCGGATTTCTGTGTTCAAACATGCGAATCGAAGCTAACAAGGCTAGCTATGATATAGAATTAAAAAATCGTGATTTTGAAACTCAGGTCGAGAGACATGAGGAAATTAGCATATTTGAGGAGGGAGTTGAGAAGAGCCAGTGAGTAAATTAAAATGGTCATACCTGGCTCGTGTGATATCGGATTTCTGTGTTCAAACATGTAAATCGAAGCTAACAAGGCTAGCTATGATATAGAATTAAAAAATCGAGATTTTGAAACTCAGGTCGAGAGACATGAAGAAATTAGCATATTTGAGGAGGGAGTTGAGAAGAGCGTGTGAGTAAATTAAAATGGTCATACCTGGCTCGTGTGATATCGGATTTCTGTGTTCAAACATGCGAATCGAAACTAACAAGGCTAGCTATGATATAGAATTAAAAAATCGAGATTTTGAAACTCAGGTCAAGAGACATGAGGAAATTAGCATATTTGAGGAGGGAGTTGAGAAGAGCCAGTGAGTAAATTAAAATGGTCATACCTGGCTCGTGTGATATCGGATTTCTGTGTTCAAACATGCGAATCGAAGCTAACAAGGCTAGCTATGATATAGAATTAAAAAATCGAGATTTTGAAACTCAGGTCGAGAGACATGAGGAAATTAGCATGCTGGAGGAGGGAGTTGAGAAGAGCGAGTGAGTAAATTAAAATGGTCATACCTGGCTCGTGTGATATCGGATTTCTGTGTTCAAACATGCGAATCGAAGCTAACAAGGCTAGCTCTGATATAAAATTAAAAAATCGAGATTTTGAAACTCAGGTCGAGAGACATGAGGAAATTAGCATATTTGAGGAGGGAGTTGAGAAAAGCGTGTGAGTAAATTAAAATGGTCATACCTGGCTCGTGTGATATCGGATTTCTGTGTTCAAACATGCGAATCGAAACTAACAAGGCTAGCTATGATATAGAATTAAAAAATCGAGATTTTGAAAATCAGGTCGAGAGACATGAGGAAATTAGCATATTTGAGGAGGGAGTTGAGAAGAGCGAGTGAGTAAATTAAAATGGTCATACCTGGCTCGTGTGATATCGGATTTCTGTGTTCAAACATGCAAATCGAAGCTAACAAGGCTAGCTATGATATAGAATTAAAAAATCGTGATTTTGAAACTCAGGTCGAGAGACATGAGGAAATTAGCATATTTGAGGAGGGAGTTGAGAAGAGCCAGTGAGTAAATTAAAATGGTCATACCTGGCTCGTGTGATATCGGATTTCAGTGTTCAAACATGCCAATCGAAGCTAACAAGGCTAGCTATGATATAGAATTAAAATATCGAGATTTTGAAACTCAGGTCGAGAGACATGAGGAAATTAGCATATTTGAGGAGGGAGTTGAGAAGAGCGAGTGAGTAAATTAAAATGGTCATACCTGGCTCGTGTGATATCGGATTTCTGTGTTCAAACATGCGAATCGAAACTAACAAGGCTAGCTATGATATAGAATTAAAAAATCGAGATTTTGAAACTCAGGTCGAGAGACATGAAGAAATTAGCATATTTGAGGAGGGAGTTGAGAAGAGCGAGTGAGTAAATTAAAATGGTCATACCTGGCTCGTGTGATATCGGATTTCTGTGTTCAAACATGCGAATCGAAACTAACAAGGCTAGCTATGAAATAGAATTAAAAAATCGAGATTTTGAAACTCAGGTCGAGAGACATGAAGAAATTAGCATATTTGAGGAGGGAGTTGAGAAGAGCGAGTGAGTAAATTAAAATGGTCATACCTGGCTCGTGTGATATCGGATTTCTCTGTTCAAACATGCGAATCGAAACTAACAAGGCTAGCTATGATATAGAATTAAAAAATCGAGATTTTGAAACTCAGGTCGAGAGACATGAGGAAATTAGCATATTTGAGGAGGGAGTTGAGAAGAGCCCGTGAGTAAATTAAAATGGTCATACCTGGCTCGTGTGATATCGGATTTCTGTGTTCAAACATGCGAATCGAAACTAACAAGGCTAGCTATGATATAGAATTAAAAAATCGAGATTTTGAAACTCAGGTCGAGAGACATGAAGAAATTAGCATATTTGAGGAGGGAGTTGAGAAGAGCGAGTGAGTAAATTAAAATGGTCATACCTGGCTCGTGTGATATCGGATTTCTGTGTTCAAACATGCGAATCGAAACTAACAAGGCTAGCTATGAAATAGAATTAAAAAATCGAGATTTTGAAACTCAGGTCGAGAGACATGAAGAAATTAGCATATTTGAGGAGGGAGTTGAGAAGAGCCAGTGAGTAAATTAAAATGGTCATACCTGGCTCGTGTGATATCGGATTTCAGTGTTCAAACATGCAAATCGAAGCTAACAAGGCTAGCTATGATATAGAATTAAAATATCGAGATTTTGAAACTCAGGTCGAGAGACATGAGGAAATTAGCATATTTGAGGAGGGAGTTGAGAAGAGCGAGTGAGTAAATTAAAATGGTCATACCTGGCTCGTGTGATATCGGATTTCTGTGTTCAAACATGCGAATCGAAACTAACAAGGCTAGCTATGATATAGAATTAAAAAATCGAGATTTTGAAACTCAGGTCGAGAGACATGAGGAAATTAGCATGCTGGAGGAGGGAGTTGAGAAGAGTCAGTGAGTAAATTAAAATGGTCATACCTGGCTCGTGTGATATCGGATTTCTGTGTTCAAGGCTAGCTATGATATAGAATTAAAAAATCGAGATTTTGAAACTCAGGTCGAGAGACATGAAGAAATTAGCATATTTGAGGAGGGAGTTGAGAAGAGCCAGTGAGTAAATTAAAATCGTCATACCTGGCTCGTGTGATATCGGATTTCTGTGTTCAAACATGCAAATCGAAACTAACAAGGCTAGCTATGATATAGACTTAAAAAATCGTGATTTCGAAACTGACGTCGAAAGACATGAGGAAATTAGCATGCTGGAGGAGGGAGTTGAGAAGAGCGAGTGAGTAAATTAAAATGGTCATACCTGGCTCGTGTGATATCGGATTTCTGTGTTCAAACATGCGAATCGAAACTAACAAGGCTAGCTATGATATAGAATTAAAAAATCGAGATTTTGAAACTCAGGTCGAGAGACATGAAGAAATTAGCATATTTGAGGAGGGAGTTGAGAAGAGCGAGTGAGTAAATTAAAATGGTCATACCTGGCTCGTGTGATATCGGATTTCTGTGTTCAAACATGCGAATCGAAACTAACAAGGCTAGCTATGAAATAGAATTAAAAAATCGAGATTTTGAAACTCAGGTCGAGAGACATGAAGAAATTAGCATATTTGAGGAGGGAGTTGAGAAGAGCCAGTGAGTAAATTAAAATGGTCATACCTGGCTCGTGTGATATCGGATTTCTCTGTTCAAACATGCGAATCGAAACTAACAAGGCTAGCTATGATATAGAATTAAAAAATCGAGATTTTGAAACTCAGGTCGAGAGACATGAGGAAATTAGCATATTTGAGGAGGGAGTTGAGAAGAGCCCGTGAGTAAATTAAAATGGTCATACCTGGCTCGTGTGATATCGGATTTCTGTGTTCAAACATGCAAATCGAAGCTCACAAGGCTAGCTATGATATAGACTTAAAAAATCGTGATTTCGAAACTGACGTCGAAAGACATGAGGAAATTAGCATGCTGGAGGAGGGAGTTGAGAAGAGCGAGTGAGTAAATTAAAATGGTCATACCTGGCTCGTGTGATATCGGATTTCTGTGTTCAAACATGCGAATCGAAACTAACAAGGCTAGCTATGATATAGAATTAAAAAATCGTGATTTTGAAACTCAGGTCGAGAGACATGAGGAAATTAGCATATTTGAGGAGGGAGTTGAGAAGAGCCAGTGAGTAAATTAAAATGGTCATACCTGGCTCGTGTGATATCGGATTTCAGTGTTCAAACATGCAAATCGAAGCTAACAAGGCTAGCTATGATATAGACTTAAAAAATCGTGATTTCGAAACTGACGTCGAAAGACATGAGGAAATTAGCATGCTGGAGGAGGGAGTTGAGAAGAGCCAGTGAGTAAATTAAAATGGTCATACCTGGCTCGTGTGATATCGGATTTCTGTGTTCAAACATGCAAATCGAAGCTAACAAGGCTAGCTATGATATAGAATTAAAAAATCGAGATTTTGAAACTCAGGTCGAGAGACATGAGGAAATTAGCATATTTGAGGAGGGAGTTGAGAAGAGCCAGTGAGTAAATTAAAATGGTCATACCTGGCTCGTGTGATATCGGATTTCTGTGTTCAAACATGCGAATCGAAACTAACAAGGCTAGCTATGATATAGAATTAAAAAATCGAGATTTTGAAACTCAGGTCGAGAGACATGAAGAAATTAGCATATTTGAGGAGGGAGTTGAGAAGAGCGTGTGAGTAAATTAAAATGGTCATACCTGGCTCGTGTGATATCGGATTTCTGTGTTCAAACATGCGAATCGAAACTAACAAGGCTAGCTATGATATAGACTTAAAAAATCGTGATTTCGAAACTGACGTCGAAAGACATGAGGAAATTAGCATGCTGGAGGAGGGAGTTGAGAAGAGCGAGTGAGTAAATTAAAATGGTCATACCTGGCTCGTGTGATATCGGATTTCTGTGTTCAAACATGCGAATCGAAACTAACAAGGCTAGCTATGATATAGACTTAAAAAATCGTGATTTCGAAACTCAGGTCGAGAGACATGAGGAAATTAGCATGCTGGAGGAGGGAGTTGAGAAGAGCGAGTGAGTAAATTAAAATGGTCATACCTGGCTCGTGTGATATCGGATTTCTGTGTTCAAACATGCGAATCGAAACTAACAAGGCTAGCTATGATATAGAAATAAAAAATAGTGATTTTGAAACTCAGGTCGAGAGACATGAGGAAATTAGCATATTTGAGGAGGGAGTTGAGAAGAGCGAGTGAGTAAATTAAAATGGTCATACCTGGCTCGTGTGATATCGGATTTCTGTGTTCAAACATGCGAATCGAAGCTAACAAGGCTAGCTATGATATAGAATTAAAAAATCGAGATTTTGAAACTCAGGTCGAGAGACATGAAGAAATTAGCATATTTGAGGAGGGAGTTGAGAAGAGCGTGTGAGTAAATTAAAATGGTCATACCTGGCTCGTGTGATATCGGATTTCTGTGTTCAAACATGCGAATCGAAACTAACAAGGCTAGCTATGATATAGAATTAAAAAATCGTGATTTTGAAACTCAGGTCGAGAGACATGAGGAAATTAGCATGCTGGAGGAGGGAGTTGAGAAGAGCGACTGAGTAAATTAAAATGGTCATACCTGGCTCGTGTGATATCGGATTTCTGTGTTCAAACATGCGAATCGAAACTAACAAGGCTAGCTATGATATAGAATTAAAAAATCGAGATTTTGAAAATCAGGTCGAGAGACATGAAGAAATTAGCATATTTGAGGAGGGAGTTGAGAAGAGCGTGTGAGTAAATTAAAATGGTCATACCTGGCTCGTGTGATATCGGATTTCTGTGTTCAAACATGCGAATCGAAACTAACAAGGCTAGCTATGATATAGACTTAAAAAATCGTGATTTCGAAACTGACGTCGAAAGACATAAGGAAATTAGCATGCTGGAGGAGGGAGTTGAGAAGAGCGAGTGAGTAAATTAAAATGGTCATACCTGGCTCGTGTGATATCGGATTTCTGTGTTCAAACATGCGAATCGAAACTAACAAGGCTAGCTATGATATAGAATTAAAAAATCGTGATTTTGAAACTCAGGTCGAGAGACATGAGGAAATTAGCATATTTGAGGAGGGAGTTGAGAAGAGCGAGTAAGTAAATTAAAATGGTCATACCTGGCTCGTGTGATATCGGATTTCTGTGTTCAAACATGCGAATCGAAGCTAACAAGGCTAGCTATGATATAGAATTAAAAAATCGAGATTTTGAAACTCAGGTCGAGAGACATGAAGAAATTAGCATATTTGAGGAGGGAGTTGAGAAGAGCGTGTGAGTAAATTAAAATGGTCATACCTGGCTCGTGTGATATCGGATTTCTGTGTTCAAACATGCGAATCGAAACTAACAAGGCTAGCTATGATATAGAATTAAAAAATCGTGATTTTGAAACTCAGGTCGAGAGACATGAGGAAATTAGCATGCTGGAGGAGGGAGTTGAGAAGAGCGACTGAGTAAATTAAAATGGTCATACCTGGCTCGTGTGATATCGGATTTCTGTGTTCAAACATGCGAATCGAAACTAACAAGGCTAGCTATGATATAGAATTAAAAAATCGAGATTTTGAAAATCAGGTCGAGAGACATGAAGAAATTAGCATATTTGAGGAGGGAGTTGAGAAGAGCGTGTGAGTAAATTAAAATGGTCATACCTGGCTCGTGTGATATCGGATTTCTGTGTTCAAACATGCGAATCGAAACTAACAAGGCTAGCTATGATATAGACTTAAAAAATCGTGATTTCGAAACTGACGTCGAAAGACATAAGGAAATTAGCATGCTGGAGGAGGGAGTTGAGAAGAGCGAGTGAGTAAATTAAAATGGTCATACCTGGCTCGTGTGATATCGGATTTCTGTGTTCAAACATGCGAATCGAAACTAACAAGGCTAGCTATGATATAGAATTAAAAAATCGTGATTTTGAAACTCAGGTCGAGAGACATGAGGAAATTAGCATATTTGAGGAGGGAGTTGAGAAGAGCGAGTAAGTAAATTAAAATGGTCATACCTGGCTCGTGTGATATCGGATTTCTGTGTTCAAACATGCGAATCGAAGCTAACAAGGCTAGCTATGATATAGAATTAAAAAATCGAGATTTTGAAACTCAGGTCGAGAGACATGAAGAAATTAGCATATTTGAGGAGGGAGTTGAGAAGAGCGTGTGAGTAAATTAAAATGGTCATACCTGGCTCGTGTGATATCGGATTTCTGTGTTCAAACATGGAAATCGAAGCTAACAAGGCTAGGTATGATATAGAATTAAAAAATCGAGATTTTGAAACTCAGGTCGAGAGACATGAAGAAATTAGCATATTTGAGGAGGGAGTTGAGAAGAGCGAGTGAGTAAATTAAAATGGTCATACCTGGCTCGTGTGATATCGGATTTCTGTGTTCAAACATGCGAATCGAAACTAACAAGGCTAGCTCTGATATAGAATTAAAAAATCGAGATTTTGAAACTCAGGTCGAGAGACATGAGGAAATTAGCATATTTGAGGAGGGAGTTGAGAAAAGCGTGTGAGTAAATTAAAATGGTCATACCTGGCTCGTGTGATATCGGATTTCTGTGTTCAAACATGCGAATCGAAACTAACAAGGCTAGCTATGATATAGAATTAAAAAATCGAGATTTTGAAAATCAGGTCGAGAGACATGAGGAAATTAGCATATTTGAGGAGGGAGTTGAGAAGAGCCAGTGAGTAAATTAAAATGGTCATACCTGGCTCGTGTGATATCGGATTTCTGTGTTCAAACATGCGAATCGAAGCTAACAAGGCTAGCTCTGATATAAAATTAAAAAATCGAGATTTTGAAACTCAGGTCGAGAGACATGAGGAAATTAGCATATTTGAGGAGGGAGTTGAGAAAAGCGTGTGAGTAAATTAAAATGGTCATACCTGGCTCGTGTGATATCGGATTTCTGTGTTCAAACATGCGAATCGAAACTAACAAGGCTAGCTATGATATAGAATTAAAAAATCGAGATTTTGAAAATCAGGTCGAGAGACATGAGGAAATTAGCATATTTGAGGAGGGAGTTGAGAAGAGCGAGTGAGTAAATTAAAATGGTCATACCTGGCTCGTGTGATATCGGATTTCTGTGTTCAAACATGCAAATCGAAGCTAACAAGGCTAGCTATGATATAGAATTAAAAAATCGAGATTTTGAAACTCAGGTCGAGAGACATGAAGAAATTAGCATATTTGAGGAGGGAGTTGAGAAGAGCGAGTGAGTAAATTAAAATGGTCATACCTGGCTCGTGTGATATCGGATTTCTGTGTTCAAACACGCGAATCGAAACTAACAAGGCTAGCTATGATATAGAATTAAAAAATCGAGATTTTGAAACTCAGGTCGAGAGACATGAGGAAATTAGCATATTTGAGAAGGGAGTTGAGAAGAGCGTGTGAGTAAATTAAAATGGTCATACCTGGCTCGTGTGATATCGGATTTCTGTGTTCAAACATGCGAATCGAAACTAACAAGGCTAGCTATGATATAGACTTAAAAAATCGTGATTTCGAAACTGACGTCGAAAGACATGAGGAAATTAGCATGCTGGAGGAGGGAGTTGAGAAGAGCGAGTGAGTAAATTAAAATGGTCATACCTGGCTCGTGTGATATCGGATTTCTGTGTTCAAACATGCGAATCGAAACTAACAAGGCTAGCTATGATATAGAATTAAAAAATCGTGATTTTGAAACTCAGGTCGAGAGACATGAGGAAATTAGCATATTTGAGGAGGGAGTTGAGAAGAGCGAGTGAGTAAATTAAAATGGTCATACCTGGCTCGTGTGATATCGGATTTCTGTGTTCAAACATGCGAATCGAAGCTAACAAGGCTAGCTATGATATAGAATTAAAAAATCGAGATTTTGAAACTCAGGTCGAGAGACATGAAGAAATTAGCATATTTGAGGAGGGAGTTGAGAAGAGCGTGTGAGTAAATTAAAATGGTCACACCTGGCTCGTGTGATATCGGATTTCTGTGTTCAAACATGCGAATCGAAACTAACAAGGCTAGCTATGATATAGACTTAAAAAATCGTGATTTCGAAACTGACGTCGAAAGACATGAGGAAATTAGCATGCTGGAGGAGGGAGTTGAGAAGAGCGACTGAGTAAATTAAAATGGTCATACCTGGCTCGTGTGATATCGGATTTCTGTGTTCAAACATGCGAATCGAAACTAACAAGGCTAGCTATGATATAGAATTAAAAAATCGTGATTTTGAAACTCAGGTCGAGAGACATGAGGAAATTAGCATATTTGAGGAGGGAGTTGAGAAGAGCCAGTGAGTAAATTAAAATGGTCATACCTGGCTCGTGTGATATCGGATTTCTGTGTTCAAACATGCAAATCGAAGCTAACAAGGCTAGCTATGATATAGACTTAAAAAATCGTGATTTCGAAACTGACGTCGAAAGACATGAGGAAATTAGCATGTTGGAGGAGGGAGTTGAGAAGAGCGAGTGAGTAAATTAAAATGGTCATACCTGGCTCGTGTGATATCGGATTTCTGTGTTCAAACATGCGAATCGAAACTAACAAGGCTAGCTATGATATAGACTTAAAAAATCGTGATTTCGAAACTGACGTCGAAAGACATGAGGAAATTAGCATGCTGGAGGAGGGAGTTGAGAAGAGCGACTGAGTAAATTAAAATGGTCATACCTGGCTCGTGTGATATCGGATTTCTGTGTTCAAACATGCGAATCGAAACTAACAAGGCTAGCTATGATATAGAATTAAAAAATCGTGATTTTGAAACTCAGGTCGAGAGACATGAGGAAATTAGCATATTTGAGGAGGGAGTTGAGAAGAGCGAGTGAGTAAATTAAAATGGTCATACCTGGCTCGTGTGATATCGGATTTCTGTGTTCAAACATGCGAATCGAAGCTAACAAGGCTAGCTATGATATAGAATTAAAAAATCGAGATTTTGAAACTCAGGTCGAGAGACATGAGGAAATTAGCATATTTGAGGAGGGAGTTGAGAAGAGCGTGTGAGTAAATTAAAATGGTCATACCTGGCTCGTGTGATATCGGATTTCTGTGTTCAAACATGCGAATCGAAACTAACAAGGCTAGCTATGATATAGACTTAAAAAATCGTGATTTCGAAACTGACGTCGAGAGACATGAGGAAATTAGCATGCTGGAGGAGGGAGTTGAGAAGAGCGACTGAGTAAATTAAAATGGTCATACCTGGCTCGTGTGATATCGGATTTCTGTGTTCAAACATGCGAATCGAAACTAACAAGGCTAGCTATGATATAGAAATAAAAAATCGTGATTTTGAAACTCAGGTCGAGAGACATGAGGAAATTAGCATATTTGAGGAGGGAGTTGAGAAGAGCGAGTGAGTAAATTAAAATGGTCATACCTGGCTCGTGTGATATCGGATTTCTGTGTTCAAACATGCGAATCGAAGCTAACAAGGCTAGCTATGATATAGAATTAAAAAATCGTGATTTTGAAACTCAGGTCGAGAGACATGAAGAAATTAGCATATTTGAGGAGGGAGTTGAGAAGAGCGTGTGAGTAAATTAAAATGGTCATACCTGGCTCGTGTGATATCGGATTTCTGTGTTCAAACATGCGAATCGAAACTAACAAGGCTAGCTATGATTTAGAATTAAAAAATCGTGATTTTGAAACTCAGGTCGAGAGACATGAGGAAATTAGCATATTTGAGGAGGGAGTTGAGAAGAGCGAGTGAGTAAATTAAAATGGTCAAACCTGGCTCGTGTGATATCGGATTTCTGTGTTCAAACATGCAAATCGAAGCTAACAAGGCTAGCTATGATATAGAATTAAAAAATCGAGATTTTGAAACTCAGGTTGAGAGACATGAAGAAATTAGCATATTTGAGGAGGGAGTTGAGAAGAGCGTGTGAGTAAATTAAAATGGTCATACCTGGCTCGTGTGATATCGGATTTCTGTGTTCAAACATGCGAATCGAAACTAACAAGGCTAGCTATGATATAGACTTAAAAAATCGTGATTTCGAAACTGACGTCGAAAGACATAAGGAAATTAGCATGCTGGAGGAGGGAGTTGAGAAGAGCGAGTGAGTAAATTAAAATGGTCATACCTGGCTCGTGTGATATCGGATTTCTGTGTTCAAACATGCGAATCGAAGCTAACAAGGCTAGCTATGATATAGAATTAAAAAATCGAGATTTTGAAACTCAGGTCGAGAGACATGAAGAAATTAGCATATTTGAGGAGGGAGTTGAGAAGAGCGAGTGAGTAAATTAAAATGGTCATACCTGGCTCGTGTGATATCGGATTTCTGTGTTCAAACATGCAAATCGAAGCTAACAAGGCTAGCTATGATATAGAATTAAAAAATCGAGATTTTGAAACTCAGGTCGAGAGACATGAAGAAATTAGCATATTTGAGGAGGGAGTTGAGAAGAGCGAGTGAGTAAATTAAAATGGTCATACCTGGCTCGTGTGATATCGGATTTCTGTGTTCAAACATGCGAATCGAAACTAACAAGGCTAGCTATGATATAGAATTAAAAAATCGAGATTTTGAAACTCAGGTCGAGAGACATGAGGAAATTAGCATATTTGAGAAGGGAGTTGAGAAGAGCGTGTGAGTAAATTAAAATGGTCATACCTGGCTCGTGTGATATCGGATTTCTGTGTTCAAACATGCGAATCGAAACTAACAAGGCTAGCTATGATATAGACTTAAAAAATCGTGATTTCGAAACTGACGTCGAAAGACATGAGGAAATTAGCATGCTGGAGGAGGGAGTTGAGAAGAGCGAGTGAGTAAATTAAAATGGTCATACCTGGCTCGTGTGATATCGGATTTCTGTGTTGAAACATGCGAATCGAAACTAACAAGGCTAGCTATGATATAGAATTAAAAAATCGTGATTTCGAAACTCAGGTCGAGAGACATGAGGAAATTAGCATATTTGAGGAGGGAGTTGAGAAGAGCCGGTGAGTAAATTAAAATGGTCATACCTGGCTCGTGTGATATCGGATTTCTGTGTTCAAACATGCGAATCGAAACTAACAAGGCTAGCTATGATATAGAATTAAAAAATCGAGATTTTGAAACTCAGGTCGAGAGACATGAGGAAATTAGCATATTTGAGGAGGGAGTTGAGAAGAGCGTGTGAGTAAATTAAAATGGTCATACCTGGCTCGTGTGATATCGGATTTCTGTGTTCAAACATGCGAAACGAAACTAACAAGGCTAGCTATGATATAGACTTAAAAAATCGTGATTTCGAAACTGACGTCGAAAGACATGAGGAAATTAGCATGCTGGAGGAGGGAGTTGAGAAGATCGAGTGAGTAAATTAAAATGGTCATACCTGGCTCGTGTGATATCGGATTTCTGTGTTCAAACATGCGAATCGAAACTAACAAGGCTAGCTATGATATAGAATTAAAAAATCGAGATTTTGAAACTCAGGTCGAGAGACATGAAGAAATTAGCATATTTGAGGAGGGAGTTGAGAAGAGCGTGTGTGTAAATTAAAATGGTCATACCTGGCTCGTGTGATATCGGATTTCTGTGTTCAAACATGCGAATCGAAACTAACAAGGCTAGCTATGATATAGACTTAAAAAATCGTGATTTCGAAACTGACGTCGAAAGACATGAGGAAATTAGCATGCTGGAGGAGGGAGTTGAGAAGAGCGACTGAGTAAATTAAAATGGTCATACCTGGCTCGTGTGATATCGGATTTCTGTGTTCAAACATGCGAATCGAAACTAACAAGGCTAGCTATGATATAGAATTAAAAAATCGTGATTTTGAAACTCAGGTCGAGAGACATGAGGAAATTAGCATATTTGAGGAGGGAGTTGAGAAGAGCCAGTGAGTAAATTAAAATGGTCATACCTGGCTCGTGTGATATCGGATTTCTGTGTTCAAACATGCAAATCGAAGCTAACAAGGCTAGCTATGATATAGACTTAAAAAATCGTGATTTCGAAACTGACGTCGAAAGACATGAGGAAATTAGCATGTTGGAGGAGGGAGTTGAGAAGAGCGAGTGAGTAAATTAAAATGGTCATACCTGGCTCGTGTGATATCGGATTTCTGTGTTCAAACATGCGAATCGAAACTAACAAGGCTAGCTATGATATAGACTTAAAAAATCGTGATTTCGAAACTGACGTCGAAAGACATGAGGAAATTAGCATGCTGGAGGAGGGAGTTGAGAAGAGCGACTGAGTAAATTAAAATGGTCATACCTGGCTCGTGTGATATCGGATTTCTGTGTTCAAACATGCGAATCGAAACTAACAAGGCTAGCTATGATATAGAATTAAAAAATCGTGATTTTGAAACTCAGGTCGAGAGACATGAGGAAATTAGCATATTTGAGGAGGGAGTTGAGAAGAGCGAGTGAGTAAATTAAAATGGTCATACCTGGCTCGTGTGATATCGGATTTCTGTGTTCAAACATGCGAATCGAAGCTAACAAGGCTAGCTATGATATAGAATTAAAAAATCGAGATTTTGAAACTCAGGTCGAGAGACATGAGGAAATTAGCATATTTGAGGAGGGAGTTGAGAAGAGCGTGTGAGTAAATTAAAATGGTCATACCTGGCTCGTGTGATATCGGATTTCTGTGTTCAAACATGCGAATCGAAACTAACAAGGCTAGCTATGATATAGACTTAAAAAATCGTGATTTCGAAACTGACGTCGAGAGACATGAGGAAATTAGCATGCTGGAGGAGGGAGTTGAGAAGATCGAGTGAGTAAATTAAAATGGTCATACCTGGCTCGTGTGATATCGGATTTCTGTGTTCAAACATGCGAATCGAAACTAACAAGGCTAGCTATGATATAGAATTAAAAAATCGAGATTTTGAAACTCAGGTCGAGAGACATGAAGAAATTAGCATATTTGAGGAGGGAGTTGAGAAGAGCGTGTGAGTAAATTAAAATGGTCATACCTGGCTCGTGTGATATCGGATTTCTGTGTTCAAACATGCGAATCGAAACTAACAAGGCTAGCTATGATATAGAATTAAAAAATCGAGATTTTGAAACTCAGGTCGAGAGACATGAAGAAATTAGCATATTTGAGGAGGGAGTTGAGAAGAGCGTGTGAGTAAATTAAAATGGTCATACCTGGCTCGTGTGATATCGGATTTCTGTGTTCAAACATGGAAATCGAAGCTAACAAGGCTAGGTATGATATAGAATTAAAAAATCGAGATTTTGAAACTCAGGTCGAGAGACATGAAGAAATTAGCATATTTGAGGAGGGAGTTGAGAAGAGCGAGTGAGTAAATTAAAATGGTCATACCTGGCTCGTGTGATATCGGATTTCTGTGTTCAAACATGCGAATCGAAGCTAACAAGGCTAGCTCTGATATAGAATTAAAAAATCGAGATTTTGAAACTCAGGTCGAGAGACATGAGGAAATTAGCATATTTGAGGAGGGAGTTGAGAAAAGCGTGTGAGTAAATTAAAATGGTCATACCTGGCTCGTGTGATATCGGATTTCTGTGTTCAAACATGCGAATCGAAACTAACAAGGCTAGCTATGATATAGAATTAAAAAATCGAGATTTTGAAAATCAGGTCGAGAGACATGAGGAAATTAGCATATTTGAGGAGGGAGTTGAGAAGAGCCAGTGAGTAAATTAAAATGGTCATACCTGGCTCGTGTGATATCGGATTTCTGTGTTCAAACATGCGAATCGAAGCTAACAAGGCTAGCTCTGATATAAAATTAAAAAATCGAGATTTTGAAACTCAGGTCGAGAGACATGAGGAAATTAGCATATTTGAGGAGGGAGTTGAGAAAAGCGTGTGAGTAAATTAAAATGGTCATACCTGGCTCGTGTGATATCGGATTTCTGTGTTCAAACATGCGAATCGAAACTAACAAGGCTAGCTATGATATAGAATTAAAAAATCGAGATTTTGAAAATCAGGTCGAGAGACATGAGGAAATTAGCATATTTGAGGAGGGAGTTGAGAAGAGCGAGTGAGTAAATTAAAATGGTCATACCTGGCTCGTGTGATATCGGATTTCTGTGTTCAAACATGCAAATCGAAGCTAACAAGGCTAGCTATGATATAGAATTAAAAAATCGAGATTTTGAAACTCAGGTCGAGAGACATGAAGAAATTAGCATATTTGAGGAGGGAGTTGAGAAGAGCGAGTGAGTAAATTAAAATGGTCATACCTGGCTCGTGTGATATCGGATTTCTGTGTTCAAACATGCAAATCGAAACTAACAAGGCTAGCTATGATATAGAATTAAAAAATCGAGATTTTGAAACTCAGGTCGAGAGACATGAGGAAATTAGCATATTTGAGAAGGGAGTTGAGAAGAGCGTGTGAGTAAATTAAAATGGTCATACCTCGCTCGTGTGATATCGGATTTCTGTGTTCAAACATGCGAATCGAAACTAACAAGGCTAGCTATGATATAGACTTAAAAAATCGTGATTTCGAAACTGACGTCGAAAGACATGAGGAAATTAGCATGCTGGAGGAGGGAGTTGAGAAGAGCGAGTGAGTAAATTAAAATGGTCATACCTGGCTCGTGTGATATCGGATTTCTGTGTTCAAACATGCGAATCGAAACTAACAAGGCTAGCTATGATATAGAATTAAAAAATCGTGATTTTGAAACTCAGGTCGAGAGACATGAGGAAATTAGCATATTTGAGGAGGGAGTTGAGAAGAGCCGGTGAGTAAATTAAAATGGTCATACCTGGCTCGTGTGATATCGGATTTCTGTGTTCAAACATGCGAATTGAAACTAACAAGGCTAGCTATGATATAGAATTAAAAAATCGAGATTTTGAAACTCAGGTCGAGAGACATGAGGAAATTAGCATATTTGAGGAGGGAGTTGAGAAGAGCGTGTGAGTAAATTAAAATGGTCATACCTGGCTCGTGTGATATCGGATTTCTGTGTTCAAACATGCGAATCGAAACTAACAAGGCTAGCTATGATATAGACTTAAAAAATCGTGATTTCGAAACTGACGTCGAAAGACATGAGGAAATTAGCATGCTGGAGGAGGGAGTTGAGAAGATCGAGTGAGTAAATTAAAATGGTCATACCTGGCTCGTGTGATATCGGATTTCTGTGTTCAAACATGCGAATCGAAACTAACAAGGCTAGCTATGATATAGAATTAAAAAATCGTGATTTTGAAACTCAGGTCGAGAGACATGAGGAAATTAGCATATTTGAGGAGGGAGTTGAGAAGAGCGAGTGAGTAAATTAAAATGGTCATACCTGGCTCGTGTGATATCGGATTTCTGTGTTCAAACATGCAAATCGAAGCTAACAAGGCTAGCTATGATATAGACTTAAAAAATCGTGATTTCGAAACTGACGTCGAAAGACATGAGGAAATTAGCATGCTAGAGGAGGGAGTTGAGAAGAGCGAGTGAGTAAATTAAAATGGTCATACCTGGCTCGTGTGATATCGGATTTCTGTGTTCAAACATGCGAATCGAAACTAACAAGGCTAGCTATGATATAGAATTAAAAAATCGTGATTTTGAAACTCAGGTCGAGAGACATGAGGAAATTAGCATATTTGAGGAGGGAGTTGAGAAAAGCGAGTGAGTAAATTAAAATGGTCATACCTGGCTCGTGTGATATCGGATTTCTGTGTTCAAACATGCAAATCGAAGCTAACAAGGCTAGCTATGATATAGACTTAAAAAATCGTGATTTCGAAACTGACGTCGAAAGACATGAGGAAATTAGCATGCTGGAGGAGGGAGTTGAGAAGAGCGAGTGAGTAAATTAAAATGGTCATACCTGGCTCGTGTGATATCGGATTTCTGTGTTCAAACATGCGAATCGAAACTAACAAGGCTAGCTATGATATAGACTTAAAAAATCGTGATTTCGAAACTGACGTCGAAAGACATGAGGAAATTAGCATGCTGGAGGAGGGAGTTGAGAAGAGCGAGTGAGTAAATTAAAATGGTCATACCTGGCTCGTGTGATATCGGATTTCTGTGTTCAAACATGCGAATCGAAACTAACAAGGCTAGCTATGATATAGAATTAAAAAATCGTGATTTTGAAACTCAGGTCGAGAGACATGAGGAAATTAGCATATTTGAGGAGGGAGTTGAGAAGAGCGAGTGAGTAAATTAAAATGGTCATACCTGGCTCGTGTGATATCGGATTTCTGTGTTCAAACATGCGAATCGAAGCTAACAAGGCTAGCTATGATATAGAATTAAAAAATCGAGATTTTGAAACTCAGGTCGAGAGACATGAGGAAATTAGCATATTTGAGGAGGGAGTTGAGAAGAGCGTGTGAGTAAATTAAAATGGTCATACCTGGCTCGTGTGATATCGGATTTCTGTGTTCAAACATGCGAATCGAAACTAACAAGGCTAGCTATGATATAGACTTAAAAAATCGTGATTTCGAAACTGACGTCGAAAGACATGAGGAAATTAGCATATTTGAGGAGGGAGTTGAGAAGAGCGAGTGAGTAAATTAAAATGGTCATACCTGGCTCGTGTAATATCGGATTTCTGTGTTCAAACATGCAAATCGAAGCTAACAAGGCTAGCTATGATATAGAATTAAAAAATCGAGATTTTGAAACTCAGGTCAAGAGACATGAAGAAATTAGCATATTTGAGGAGCGAGTTGAGAAGAGCGTGTGAGTAAATTAAAATGGTCATACCTGGCTCGTGTGATATCGGATTTCTGTGTTCAAACATGCGAATCGAAGCTAACAAGGCTAGCTATGATATAGAATTAAAAAATCAAGATTTTGAAACTCAGGTCGAGAGACATGAAGAAATTAGCATATTTGAGGAGGGAGTTGAGAAGAGCCAGTGAGTAAATTAAAATGGTCATACCTGGCTCGTGTGATATCGGATTTCTGTGTTCAAACATGCAAATCGAAGCTAACAAGGCTAGCTATGATATAGACTTAAAAAATCGTGATTTCGAAACTGACGTCGAAAGACATGAGGAAATTAGCATGCTGGAGGAGGGAGTTGAGAAGAGCGAGTGAGTAAATTAAAATGGTCATACCTGGCTCGTGTGATATCGGATTTCTGTGTTCAAACATGCGAATCGAAACTAACAAGGCTAGCTATGATATAGATTTAAAAAATCGAGATTTTGAAACTCAGGTCAAGAGACATGAAGAAATTAGCATATTTGAGGAGGGAGTTGAGAAGAGCGTGTGAGTAAATTAAAATGGTCATACCTGGCTCGTGTGATATCGGATTTCTGTGTTCAAACATGCGAATCGAAGCTAACAAGGCTAGCTATGATATAGAATTAAAAAATCAAGATTTTGAAACTCAGGTCGAGAGACATGAAGAAATTAGCATATTTGAGGAGGGAGTTGAGAAGAGCCAGTGAGTAAATTAAAATGGTCATACCTGGCTCGTGTGATATCGGATTTCTGTGTTCAAACATGCAAATCGAAGCTAACAAGGCTAGCTATGATATAGACTTAAAAAATCGTGATTTCGAAACTGACGTCGAAAGACATGAGGAAATTAGCATGCTGGAGGAGGGAGTTGAGAAGAGCGAGTGAGTAAATTAAAATGGTCATACCTGGCTCGTGTGATATCGGATTTCTGTGTTCAAACATGCGAATCGAAACTAACAAGGCTAGCTATGATATAGATTTAAAAAATCGTGATTTCGAAACTGACGTCGAAAGACATGAGGAAATTAGCATGCTGGAGGAGGGAGTTGAGAAGAGCGACTGAGTAAATTAAAATGGTCATACCTGGCTCGTGTGATATCGGATTTCTGTGTTCAAACATGCGAATCGAAACTAACAAGGCTAGCTATGATATAGAATTAAAAAATCGTGATTTTGAAACTCAGGTCGAGAGACATGAGGAAATTAGCATATTTGAGGAGGGAGTTGAGAAGAGCGAGTGAGTAAATTAAAATGGTCATACCTGGCTCGTGTGATATCGGATTTCTGTGTTCAAACATGCGAATCGAAGCTAACAAGGCTAGCTATGATATAGAATTAAAAAATCGAGATTTTGAAACTCAGGTCGAGAGACATGAGGAAATTAGCATATTTGAGGAGGGAGTTGAGAAGAGCGTGTGAGTAAATTAAAATGGTCATACCTGGCTCGTGTGATATCGGATTTCTGTGTTCAAACATGCGAATCGAAACTAACAAGGCTAGCTATGATATAGACTTAAAAAATCGTGATTTCGAAACTGACGTCGAGAGACATGAGGAAATTAGCATGCTGGAGGAGGGAGTTGAGAAGAGCGACTGAGTAAATTAAAATGGTCATACCTGGCTCGTGTGATATCGGATTTCTGTGTTCAAACATGCGAATCGAAACTAACAAGGCTAGCTATGATATAGAAATAAAAAATCGTGATTTTGAAACTCAGGTCGAGAGACATGAGGAAATTAGCATATTTGAGGAGGGAGTTGAGAAGAGCGAGTGAGTAAATTAAAATGGTCATACCTGGCTCGTGTGATATCGGATTTCTGTGTTCAAACATGCGAATCGAAGCTAACAAGGCTAGCTATGATATAGAATTAAAAAATCGAGATTTTGAAACTCAGGTCGAGAGACATGAAGAAATTAGCATATTTGAGGAGGGAGTTGAGAAGAGCGTGTGAGTAAATTAAAATGGTCATACCTGGCTCGTGTGATATCGGATTTCTGTGTTCAAACATGCTAATCGAAACTAACAAGGCTAGCTATGATATAGAATTAAAAAATCGTGATTTTGAAACTCAGGTCGAGAGACATGAGGAAATTAGCATATTTGAGGAGGGAGTTGAGAAGAGCCAGTGAGTAAATTAAAATGGTCAAACCTGGCTCGTGTGATATCGGATTTCTGTGTTCAAACATGCAAATCGAAGCTAACAAGGCTAGCTATGATATAGAATTAAAAAATCGAGATTTTGAAACTCAGGTCGAGAGACATGAAGAAATTAGCATATTTGAGGAGGGAGTTGAGAAGAGCGTGTGAGTAAATTAAAATGGTCATACCTGGCTCGTGTGATATCGGATTTCTGTGTTCAAACATGCGAATCGAAACTAACAAGGCTAGCTATGATATAGACTTAAAAAATCGTGATTTCGAAACTGACGTCGAAAGACATGAGGAAATTAGCATGCTGGAGGAGGGAGTTGAGAAGAGCGAGTGAGTAAATTAAAATGGTCATACCTGGCTCGTGTGATATCCGATTTCTGTGTTCAAACATGCGAATCGAAACTAACAAGGCTAGCTATGATATAGAATTAAAAAATCGAGATTTTGAAACTCAGGTCGAGAGACATGAGGAAATTAGCATATTTGAGGAGGGAGTTGAGAAGAGCCAGTGAGTAAATTAAAATGGTCATACCTGGCTCGTGTGATATCGGATTTCTGTGTTCAAACATGCGAATCGAAGCTAACAAGGCTAGCTATGATATAGAATTAAAAAATCAAGATTTTGAAACTCAGGTCGAGAGACATGAAGAAATTAGCATATTTGAGGAGGGAGTTGAGAAGAGCCAGTGAGTAAATTAAAATGGTCATACCTGGCTCGTGTGATATCGGATTTCTGTGTTCAAACATGCAAATCGAAGCTAACAAGGCTAGCTATGATATAGACTTAAAAAATCGTGATTTCGAAACTGACGTCGAAAGACATGAGGAAATTAGCATGCTGGAGGAGGGAGTTGAGAAGAGCGAGTGAGTAAATTAAAATGGTCATACCTGGCTCGTGTGATATCGGATTTCTGTGTTCAAACATGCGAATCGAAACTAACAAGGCTAGCTATGATATAGATTTAAAAAATCGAGATTTTGAAACTCAGGTCAAGAGACATGAAGAAATTAGCATATTTGAGGAGGGAGTTGAGAAGAGCGTGTGAGTAAATTAAAATGGTCATACCTGGCTCGTGTGATATCGGATTTCTGTGTTCAAACATGCGAATCGAAGCTAACAAGGCTAGCTATGATATAGAATTAAAAAATCAAGATTTTGAAACTCAGGTCGAGAGACATGAAGAAATTAGCATATTTGAGGAGGGAGTTGAGAAGAGCCAGTGAGTAAATTAAAATGGTCATACCTGGCTCGTGTGATATCGGATTTCTGTGTTCAAACATGCAAATCGAAGCTAACAAGGCTAGCTATGATATAGACTTAAAAAATCGTGATTTCGAAACTGACGTCGAAAGACATGAGGAAATTAGCATGCTGGAGGAGGGAGTTGAGAAGAGCGAGTGAGTAAATTAAAATGGTCATACCTGGCTCGTGTGATATCGGATTTCTGTGTTCAAACATGCGAATCGAAACTAACAAGGCTAGCTATGATATAGATTTAAAAAATCGTGATTTCGAAACTGACGTCGAAAGACATGAGGAAATTAGCATGCTGGAGGAGGGAGTTGAGAAGAGCGACTGAGTAAATTAAAATGGTCATACCTGGCTCGTGTGATATCGGATTTCTGTGTTCAAACATGCGAATCGAAACTAACAAGGCTAGCTATGATATAGAATTAAAAAATCGTGATTTTGAAACTCAGGTCGAGAGACATGAGGAAATTAGCATATTTGAGGAGGGAGTTGAGAAGAGCGAGTGAGTAAATTAAAATGGTCATACCTGGCTCGTGTGATATCGGATTTCTGTGTTCAAACATGCGAATCGAAGCTAACAAGGCTAGCTATGATATAGAATTAAAAAATCGAGATTTTGAAACTCAGGTCGAGAGACATGAGGAAATTAGCATATTTGAGGAGGGAGTTGAGAAGAGCGTGTGAGTAAATTAAAATGGTCATACCTGGCTCGTGTGATATCGGATTTCTGTGTTCAAACATGCGAATCGAAACTAACAAGGCTAGCTATGATATAGACTTAAAAAATCGTGATTTCGAAACTGACGTCGAGAGACATGAGGAAATTAGCATGCTGGAGGAGGGAGTTGAGAAGAGCGACTGAGTAAATTAAAATGGTCATACCTGGCTCGTGTGATATCGGATTTCTGTGTTCAAACATGCGAATCGAAACTAACAAGGCTAGCTATGATATAGAAATAAAAAATCGTGATTTTGAAACTCAGGTCGAGAGACATGAGGAAATTAGCATATTTGAGGAGGGAGTTGAGAAGAGCGAGTGAGTAAATTAAAATGGTCATACCTGGCTCGTGTGATATCGGATTTCTGTGTTCAAACATGCGAATCGAAGCTAACAAGGCTAGCTATGATATAGAATTAAAAAATCGAGATTTTGAAACTCAGGTCGAGAGACATGAAGAAATTAGCATATTTGAGGAGGGAGTTGAGAAGAGCGTGTGAGTAAATTAAAATGGTCATACCTGGCTCGTGTGATATCGGATTTCTGTGTTCAAACATGCGAATCGAAACTAACAAGGCTAGCTATGATATAGAATTAAAAAATCGTGATTTTGAAACTCAGGTCGAGAGACATGAGGAAATTAGCATATTTGAGGAGGGAGTTGAGAAGAGCCAGTGAGTAAATTAAAATGGTCAAACCTGGCTCGTGTGATATCGGATTTCTGTGTTCAAACATGCAAATCGAAGCTAACAAGGCTAGCTATGATATAGAATTAAAAAATCGAGATTTTGAAACTCAGGTCGAGAGACATGAAGAAATTAGCATATTTGAGGAGGGAGTTGAGAAGAGCGTGTGAGTAAATTAAAATGGTCATACCTGGCTCGTGTGATATCGGATTTCTGTGTTCAAACATGCGAATCGAAACTAACAAGGCTAGCTATGATATAGACTTAAAAAATCGTGATTTCGAAACTGACGTCGAAAGACATGAGGAAATTAGCATGCTGGAGGAGGGAGTTGAGAAGAGCGAGTGAGTAAATTAAAATGGTCATACCTGGCTCGTGTGATATCCGATTTCTGTGTTCAAACATGCGAATCGAAACTAACAAGGCTAGCTATGATATAGAATTAAAAAATCGAGATTTTGAAACTCAGGTCGAGAGACATGAGGAAATTAGCATATTTGAGGAGGGAGTTGAGAAGAGCCAGTGAGTAAATTAAAATGGTCCTACCTGGCTCGTGTGATATCGGATTTCTGTGTTCAAACATGCAAATCGAAGCTAACAAGGCTAGCTATGATATAGAATTAAAAAATCGAGATTTTGAAACTCAGGTCGAGAGACATGAAGAAATTAGCATATTTGAGGAGGGAGTTGAGAAGAGCGAGTGAGTAAATTAAAATGGTCATACCTGGCTCGTGTGATATCGGATTTCTGTGTTCAAACATGCGAATCGAAACTAACAAGGCTAGCTATGATATAGAATTAAAAAATCGAGATTTTGAAACTCAGGTCGAGAGACATGAGGAAATTAGCATATTTGAGAAGGGAGTTGAGAAGAGCGTGTGAGTAAATTAAAATGGTCATACCTGGCTCGTGTGATATCGGATTTCTGTGTTCAAACATGCGAATCGAAACTAACAAGGCTAGCTATGATATAGACTTAAAAAATCGTGATTTCGAAACTGACGTCGAAAGACATGAGGAAATTAGCATGCTGGAGGAGGGAGTTGAGAAGAGCGAGTGAGTAAATTAAAATGGTCATACCTGGCTCGTGTGATATCGGATTTCTGTGTTCAAACATGCGAATCGAAACTAACAAGGCTAGCTATGATATAGAATTAAAAAATCGTGATTTCGAAACTCAGGTCGAGAGACATGAGGAAATTAGCATATTTGAGGAGGGAGTTGAGAAGAGCCGGTGAGTAAATTAAAATGGTCATACCTGGCTCGTGTGATATCGGATTTCTGTGTTCAAACATGCGAATTGAAACTAACAAGGCTAGCTATGATATAGAATTAAAAAATCGAGATTTTGAAACTCAGGTCGAGAGACATGAGGAAATTAGCATATTTGAGGAGGGAGTTGAGAAGAGCGTGTGAGTAAATTAAAATGGTCATACCTGGCTCGTGTGATATCGGATTTCTGTGTTCAAACATGCGAAACGAAACTAACAAGGCTAGCTATGATATAGACTTAAAAAATCGTGATTTCGAAACTGACGTCGAAAGACATGAGGAAATTAGCATGCTGGAGGAGGGAGTTGAGAAGATCGAGTGAGTAAATTAAAATGGTCATACCTGGCTCGTGTGATATCGGATTTCTGTGTTCAAACATGCGAATCGAAACTAACAAGGCTAGCTATGATATAGAATTAAAAAATCGTGATTTTGAAACTCAGGTCGAGAGACATGAGGAAATTAGCATATTTGAGGAGGGAGTTGAGAAGAGCGAGTGAGTAAATTAAAATGGTCATACCTGGCTCGTGTGATATCGGATTTCTGTGTTCAAACATGCAAATCGAAGCTAACAAGGCTAGCTATGATATAGACTTAAAAAATCGTGATTTCGAAACTGACGTCGAAAGACATGAGGAAATTAGCATGCTAGAGGAGGGAGTTGAGAAGAGCGAGTGAGTAAATTAAAATGGTCATACCTGGCTCGTGTGATATCGGATTTCTGTGTTCAAACATGCGAATCGAAACTAACAAGGCTAGCTATGATATAGAATTAAAAAATCGTGATTTTGAAACTCAGGTCGAGAGACATGAGGAAATTAGCATATTTGAGGAGAGAGTTGAGAAAAGCGAGTGAGTAAATTAAAATGGTCATACCTGGCTCGTGTGATATCGGATTTCTGTGTTCAAACATGCAAATCGAAGCTAACAAGGCTAGCTATGATATAGACTTAAAAAATCGTGATTTCGAAACTGACGTCGAAAGACATGAGGAAATTAGCATGCTGGAGGAGGGAGTTGAGAAGAGCGAGTGAGTAAATTAAAATGGTCATACCTGGCTCGTGTGATATCGGATTTCTGTGTTCAAACATGCGAATCGAAACTAACAAGGCTAGCTATGATATAGACTTAAAAAATCGTGATTTCGAAACTGACGTCGAAAGACATGAGGAAATTAGCATGCTGGAGGAGGGAGTTGAGAAGAGCGATTGAGTAAATTAAAATGGTCATACCTGGCTCGTGTGATATCGGATTTCTGTGTTCAAACATGCGAATCGAAACTAACAAGGCTAGCTATGATATAGAATTAAAAAATCGTGATTTTGAAACTCAGGTCGAGAGACATGAGGAAATTAGCATATTTGAGGAGGGAGTTGAGAAGAGCGAGTGAGTAAATTAAAATGGTCATACCTGGCTCGTGTGATATCGGATTTCTGTGTTCAAACATGCGAATCGAAGCTAACAAGGCTAGCTATGATATAGAATTAAAAAATCGAGATTTTGAAACTCAGGTCGAGAGACATGAGGAAATTAGCATATTTGAGGAGGGAGTTGAGAAGAGCGTGTGAGTAAATTAAAATGGTCATACCTGGCTCGTGTGATATCGGATTTCTGTGTTCAAACATGCGAATCGAAACTAACAAGGCTAGCTATGATATAGACTTAAAAAATCGTGATTTTGAAACTCAGGTCGAGAGACATGAGGAAATTAGCATATTTGAGGAGGGAGTTGAGAAGAGCGAGTGAGTAAATTAAAATGGTCATACCTGGCTCGTGTAATATCGGATTTCTGTGTTCAAACATGCAAATCGAAGCTAACAAGGCTAGCTATGATATAGAATTAAAAAATCGAGATTTTGAAACTCAGGTCCAGACATGAAGAAATTAGCATATTTGAGGAGGGAGTTGAGAAGAGCGTGTGAGTAAATTAAAATGGTCATACCTGGCTCGTGTGATATCGGATTTCTGTGTTCAAACATGCGAATCGAAACTAACAAGGCTAGCTATGATATAGAATTAAAAAATCGTGATTTCGAAACTCAGGTCGAGAGACATGAGGAAATTAGCATATTTGAGGAGGGAGTTGAGAAGAGCCGGTGAGTAAATTAAAATGGTCATACCTGGCTCGTGTGATATCGGATTTCTGTGTTCAAACATGCGAATTGAAACTAACAAGGCTAGCTATGATATAGAATTAAAAAATCGAGATTTTGAAACTCAGGTCGAGAGACATGAGGAAATTAGCATATTTGAGGAGGGAGTTGAGAAGAGCGTGTGAGTAAATTAAAATGGTCATACCTGGCTCGTGTGATATCGGATTTCTGTGTTCAAACATGCGAAACGAAACTAACAAGGCTAGCTATGATATAGACTTAAAAAATCGTGATTTCGAAACTGACGTCGAAAGACATGAGGAAATTAGCATGCTGGAGGAGGGAGTTGAGAAGATCGAGTGAGTAAATTAAAATGGTCATACCTGGCTCGTGTGATATCGGATTTCTGTGTTCAAACATGCGAATCGAAACTAACAAGGCTAGCTATGATATAGAATTAAAAAATCGTGATTTTGAAACTCAGGTCGAGAGACATGAGGAAATTAGCATATTTGAGGAGGGAGTTGAGAAGAGCGAGTGAGTAAATTAAAATGGTCATACCTGGCTCGTGTGATATCGGATTTCTGTGTTCAAACATGCAAATCGAAGCTAACAAGGCTAGCTATGATATAGACTTAAAAAATCGTGATTTCGAAACTGACGTCGAAAGACATGAGGAAATTAGCATGCTAGAGGAGGGAGTTGAGAAGAGCGAGTGAGTAAATTAAAATGGTCATACCTGGCTCGTGTGATATCGGATTTCTGTGTTCAAACATGCGAATCGAAACTAACAAGGCTAGCTATGATATAGAATTAAAAAATCGTGATTTTGAAACTCAGGTCGAGAGACATGAGGAAATTAGCATATTTGAGGAGAGAGTTGAGAAAAGCGAGTGAGTAAATTAAAATGGTCATACCTGGCTCGTGTGATATCGGATTTCTGTGTTCAAACATGCAAATCGAAGCTAACAAGGCTAGCTATGATATAGACTTAAAAAATCGTGATTTCGAAACTGACGTCGAAAGACATGAGGAAATTAGCATGCTGGAGGAGGGAGTTGAGAAGAGCGAGTGAGTAAATTAAAATGGTCATACCTGGCTCGTGTGATATCGGATTTCTGTGTTCAAACATGCGAATCGAAACTAACAAGGCTAGCTATGATATAGACTTAAAAAATCGTGATTTCGAAACTGACGTCGAAAGACATGAGGAAATTAGCATGCTGGAGGAGGGAGTTGAGAAGAGCGATTGAGTAAATTAAAATGGTCATACCTGGCTCGTGTGATATCGGATTTCTGTGTTCAAACATGCGAATCGAAACTAACAAGGCTAGCTATGATATAGAATTAAAAAATCGTGATTTTGAAACTCAGGTCGAGAGACATGAGGAAATTAGCATATTTGAGGAGGGAGTTGAGAAGAGCGAGTGAGTAAATTAAAATGGTCATACCTGGCTCGTGTGATATCGGATTTCTGTGTTCAAACATGCGAATCGAAGCTAACAAGGCTAGCTATGATATAGAATTAAAAAATCGAGATTTTGAAACTCAGGTCGAGAGACATGAGGAAATTAGCATATTTGAGGAGGGAGTTGAGAAGAGCGTGTGAGTAAATTAAAATGGTCATACCTGGCTCGTGTGATATCGGATTTCTGTGTTCAAACATGCGAATCGAAACTAACAAGGCTAGCTATGATATAGACTTAAAAAATCGTGATTTTGAAACTCAGGTCGAGAGACATGAGGAAATTAGCATATTTGAGGAGGGAGTTGAGAAGAGCGAGTGAGTAAATTAAAATGGTCATACCTGGCTCGTGTAATATCGGATTTCTGTGTTCAAACATGCAAATCGAAGCTAACAAGGCTAGCTATGATATAGAATTAAAAAATCGAGATTTTGAAACTCAGGTCCAGACATGAAGAAATTAGCATATTTGAGGAGGGAGTTGAGAAGAGCGTGTGAGTAAATTAAAATGGTCATACCTGGCTCGTGTGATATCGGATTTCTGTGTTCAAACATGCGAATCGAAGCTAACAAGGCTAGCTATGATATAGAATTAAAAAATCAAGATTTTGAAACTCAGGTCGAGAGACATGAAGAAATTAGCATATTTGAGGAGGGAGTTGAGAAGAGCGAGTGAGTAAATTAAAATGGTCATACCTGGCTCGTGTGATATCGGATTTCTGTGTTCAAACATGCGAATCGAAACTAACAAGGCTAGCTATGATATAGACTTAAAAAATCGAGATTTTGAAACTTAGGTCGAGAGACATGAAGAAATTAGCATATTTGAGGAGGGAGTTGAGAAGAGCGTGTGAGTAAATTAAAATGGTCATACCTGGCTCGTGTGATATCGGATTTCTGTGTTCAAACATGCGAATCGAAACTAACAAGGCTAGCTATGATATAGACTTAAAAAATCGTGATTTCGAAACTGACGTCGAAAGACATGAGGAAATTAGCATGCTGGAGGAGGGAGTTGAGAAGAGCGAGTGAGTAAATTAAAATGGTCATACCTGGCTCGTGTGATATCGGATTTCTGTGTTCAAACATGCGAATCGAAACTAACAAGGCTAGCTATGATATAGACTTAAAAAATCGTGATTTCGAAACTGACGTCGAAAGACATGAGGAAATTAGCATGCTGGAGGAGGGAGTTGAGAAGAGCGAGTGAGTAAATTAAAATGGTCATACCTGGCTCGTGTGATATCGGATTTCTGTGTTCAAACATGCGAATCGAAACTAACAAGGCTAGCTATGATATAGAATTAAAAAATCGAGATTTTGAAACTCAGGTCGAGAGACATGAGGAAATTAGCATATTTGAGAAGGGAGTTGAGAAGAGCGTGTGAGTAAATTAAAATGGTCATACCTGGCTCGTGTGATATCGGATTTCTGTGTTCAAACATGCGAATCGAAACTAACAAGGCTAGCTATGATATAGACTTAAAAAATCGTGATTTCGAAACTGACGTCGAAAGACATGAGGAAATTAGCATGCTGGAGGAGGGAGTTGAGAAGAGCGTGTGAGTAAATTAAAATGGTCATACCTGGCTCGTGTGATATCGGATTTCTGTGTTCAAACATGCGAATCGAAACTAACAAGGCTAGCTATGATATAGAATTAAAAAATCGTGATTTCGAAACTCAGGTCGAGAGACATGAGGAAATTAGCATATTTGAGGAGGGAGTTGAGAAGAGCCGGTGAGTAAATTAAAATGGTCATACCTGGCTCGTGTGATATCGGATTTCTGTGTTCAAACATGCGAATTGAAACTAACAAGGCTAGCTATGATATAGAATTAAAAAATCGAGATTTTGAAACTCAGGTCGAGAGACATGAGGAAATTAGCATATTTGAGGAGGGAGTTGAGAAGAGCGTGTGAGTAAATTAAAATGGTCATACCTGGCTCGTGTGATATCGGATTTCTGTGTTCAAACATGCGAAACGAAACTAACAAGGCTAGCTATGATATAGACTTAAAAAATCGTGATTTCGAAACTGACGTCGAAAGACATGAGGAAATTAGCATGCTGGAGGAGGGAGTTGAGAAGATCGAGTGAGTAAATTAAAATGGTCATACCTGGCTCGTGTGATATCGGATTTCTGTGTTCAAACATGCGAATCGAAACTAACAAGGCTAGCTATGATATAGAATTAAAAAATCGTGATTTTGAAACTCAGGTCGAGAGACATGAGGAAATTAGCATATTTGAGGAGGGAGTTGAGAAGAGCGAGTGAGTAAATTAAAATGGTCATACCTGGCTCGTGTGATATCGGATTTCTGTGTTCAAACATGCAAATCGAAGCTAACAAGGCTAGCTATGATATAGACTTAAAAAATCGTGATTTCGAAACTGACGTCGAAAGACATGAGGAAATTAGCATGCTAGAGGAGGGAGTTGAGAAGAGCGAGTGAGTAAATTAAAATGGTCATACCTGGCTCGTGTGATATCGGATTTCTGTGTTCAAACATGCGAATCGAAACTAACAAGGCTAGCTATGATATAGAATTAAAAAATCGTGATTTTGAAACTCAGGTCGAGAGACATGAGGAAATTAGCATATTTGAGGAGGGAGTTGAGAAAAGCGAGTGAGTAAATTAAAATGGTCATACCTGGCTCGTGTGATATCGGATTTCTGTGTTCAAACATGCAAATCGAAGCTAACAAGGCTAGCTATGATATAGACTTAAAAAATCGTGATTTCGAAACTGACGTCGAAAGACATGAGGAAATTAGCATGCTGGAGGAGGGAGTTGAGAAGAGCGAGTGAGTAAATTAAAATGGTCATACCTGGCTCGTGTGATATCGGATTTCTGTGTTCAAACATGCGAATCGAAACTAACAAGGCTAGCTATGATATAGACTTAAAAAATCGTGATTTCGAAACTGACGTCGAAAGACATGAGGAAATTAGCATGCTGGAGGAGGGAGTTGAGAAGAGCGATTGAGTAAATTAAAATGGTCATACCTGGCTCGTGTGATATCGGATTTCTGTGTTCAAACATGCGAATCGAAACTAACAAGGCTAGCTATGATATAGAATTAAAAAATCGTGATTTTGAAACTCAGGTCGAGAGACATGAGGAAATTAGCATATTTGAGGAGGGAGTTGAGAAGAGCGAGTGAGTAAATTAAAATGGTCATACCTGGCTCGTGTGATATCGGATTTCTGTGTTCAAACATGCGAATCGAAGCTAACAAGGCTAGCTATGATATAGAATTAAAAAATCGAGATTTTGAAACTCAGGTCGAGAGACATGAGGAAATTAGCATATTTGAGGAGGGAGTTGAGAAGAGCGTGTGAGTAAATTAAAATGGTCATACCTGGCTCGTGTGATATCGGATTTCTGTGTTCAAACATGCGAATCGAAACTAACAAGGCTAGCTATGATATAGACTTAAAAAATCGTGATTTTGAAACTCAGGTCGAGAGACATGAGGAAATTAGCATATTTGAGGAGGGAGTTGAGAAGAGCGAGTGAGTAAATTAAAATGGTCATACCTGGCTCGTGTAATATCGGATTTCTGTGTTCAAACATGCAAATCGAAGCTAACAAGGCTAGCTATGATATAGAATTAAAAAATCGAGATTTTGAAACTCAGGTCCAGACATGAAGAAATTAGCATATTTGAGGAGGGAGTTGAGAAGAGCGTGTGAGTAAATTAAAATGGTCATACCTGGCTCGTGTGATATCGGATTTCTGTGTTCAAACATGCGAATCGAAGCTAACAAGGCTAGCTATGATATAGAATTAAAAAATCAAGATTTTGAAACTCAGGTCGAGAGACATGAAGAAATTAGCATATTTGAGGAGGGAGTTGAGAAGAGCGAGTGAGTAAATTAAAATGGTCATACCTGGCTCGTGTGATATCGGATTTCTGTGTTCAAACATGCGAATCGAAACTAACAAGGCTAGCTATGATATAGACTTAAAAAATCGAGATTTTGAAACTTAGGTCGAGAGACATGAAGAAATTAGCATATTTGAGGAGGGAGTTGAGAAGAGCGTGTGAGTAAATTAAAATGGTCATACCTGGCTCGTGTGATATCGGATTTCTGTGTTCAAACATGCGAATCGAAACTAACAAGGCTAGCTATGATATAGACTTAAAAAATCGTGATTTCGAAACTGACGTCGAAAGACATGAGGAAATTAGCATGCTGGAGGAGGGAGTTGAGAAGAGCGAGTGAGTAAATTAAAATGGTCATACCTGGCTCGTGTGATATCGGATTTCTGTGTTCAAACATGCGAATCGAAACTAACAAGGCTAGCTATGATATAGACTTAAAAAATCGTGATTTCGAAACTGACGTCGAAAGACATGAGGAAATTAGCATGCTGGAGGAGGGAGTTGAGAAGAGCGACTGAGTAAATTAAAATGGTCATACCTGGCTCGTGTGATATCGGATTTCTGTGTTCAAACATGCGAATCGAAACTAACAAGGCTAGCTATGATATAGAATTAAAAAATCGTGATTTCGAAACTCAGGTCGAGAGACATGAGGAAATTAGCATATTTGAGGAGGGAGTTGAGAAGAGCGTGTGAGTAAATTAAAATGGTCATACCTGGCTCGTGTGATATCGGATTTCTGTGTTCAAACATGCGAATCGAAACTAACAAGGCTAGCTATGATATAGACTTAAAAAATCGTGATTTCGAAACTCAGGTCGAGAGACATGAGGAAATTAGCATGCTGGAGGAGGGAGTTGAGAAGAGCGAGTGAGTAAATTAAAATGGTCATACCTGGCTCGTGTGATATCGGATTTCTGTGTTCAAACATGCGAATCGAAACTAACAAGGCTAGCTATGATATAGAAATAAAAAATCGTGATTTTGAAACTCAGGTCGAGAGACATGAGGAAATTAGCATATTTGAGGAGGGAGTTGAGAAGAGCGAGTGAGTAAATTAAAATGGTCATACCTGGCTCGTGTGATATCGGATTTCTGTGTTCAAACATGCGAATCGAAGCTAACAAGGCTAGCTATGATATAGAATTAAAAAATCGAGATTTTGAAACTCAGGTCGAGAGACATGAAGAAATTAGCATATTTGAGGAGGGAGTTGAGAAGAGCGTGTGAGTAAATTAAAATGGTCATACCTGGCTCGTGTGATATCGGATTTCTGTGTTCAAACATGCGAATCGAAACTAACAAGGCTAGCTATGATATAGAATTAAAAAATCGTGATTTTGAAACTCAGGTCGAGAGACATGAGGAAATTAGCATATTTGAGGAGGGAGTTGAGAAGAGCCAGTGAGTAAATTAAAATGGTCAAACCTGGCTCGTGTGATATCGGATTTCTGTGTTCAAACATGCAAATCGAAGCTAACAAGGCTAGCTATGATATAGAATTAAAAAATCGAGATTTTGAAACTCAGGTCGAGAGACATGAAGAAATTAGCATATTTGAGGAGGGAGTTGAGAAGAGCGTGTGAGTAAATTAAAATGGTCATACCTGGCTCGTGTGATATCGGATTTCTGTGTTCAAACATGCGAATCGAAACTAACAAGGCTAGCTATGATATAGACTTAAAAAATCGTGATTTCGAAACTGACGTCGAAAGACATGAGGAAATTAGCATGCTGGAGGAGGGAGTTGAGAAGAGCGAGTGAGTAAATTAAAATGGTCATACCTGGCTCGTGTGATATCGGATTTCTGTGTTCAAACATGCGAATCGAAACTAACAAGGCTAGCTATGATATAGAATTAAAAAATCGTGATTTTGAAACTCAGGTCGAGAGACATGAGGAAATTAGCATATTTGAGGAGGGAGTTGAGAAGAGCGTGTGAGTAAATTAAAATGGTCATACCTGGCTCGTGTGATATCGGATTTCTGTGTTCAAACATGCGAATCGAAACTAACAAGGCTAGCTATGATATAGACTTAAAAAATCGTGATTTCGAAACTGACGTCGAAAGACATGAGGAAATTAGCATATTTGAGGAGGGAGTTGAGAAGAGCCAGTGAGTAAATTAAAATGGTCATACCTGGCTCGTGTAATATCGGATTTCTGTGTTCAAACATGCAAATCGAAGCTAACAAGGCTAGCTATGATATAGAATTAAAAAATCGAGATTTTGAAACTCAGGTCAAGAGACATGAAGAAATTAGCATATTTGAGGAGGGAGTTGAGGAGAGCGTGTGAGTAAATTAAAATGGTCATACCTGGCTCGTGTGATATCGGATTTCTGTGTTCAAACATGCGAATCGAAGCTAACAAGGCTAGCTATGATATAGAATTAAAAAATCAAGATTTTGAAACTCAGGTCGAGAGACATGAAGAAATTAGCATATTTGAGGAGGGAGTTGAGAAGAGCGAGTGAGTAAATTAAAATGGTCATACCTGGCTCGTGTGATATCGGATTTCTGTGTTCAAACATGCGAATCGAAACTAACAAGGCTAGCTATGATATAGAATTAAAAAATCGTGATTTTGAAACTCAGGTCGAGAGACATGAGGAAATTAGCATATTTGAGGAGGGAGTTGAGAAGAGCGTGTGAGTAAATTAAAATGGTCATACCTGGCTCGTGTGATATCGGATTTCTGTGTTCAAACATGCGAATCGAAACTAACAAGGCTAGCTATGATATAGACTTAAAAAATCGTGATTTCGAAACTGACGTCGAAAGACATGAGGAAATTAGCATGCTGGAGGAGGGAGTTGAGAAGAGCGAGTGAGTAAATTAAAATGGTCATACCTGGCTCGTGTGATATCGGATTTCTGTGTTCAAACATGCGAATCGAAACTAACAAGGCTAGCTATGATATAGAATTAAAAAATCGTGATTTCGAAACTCAGGTCGAGAAACATGAGGAAATTAGCATATTTGAGGAGGGAGTTGAGAAGAGCGTGTGAGTAAATTAAAATGGTCATACCTGGCTCGTGTGATATCGGATTTCTGTGTTCAAACATGCGAATCGAAACTAACAAGGCTAGCTATGATATAGACTTAAAAAATCGTGATTTCGAAACTCAGGTCGAGAGACATGAGGAAATTAGCATGCTGGAGGAGGGAGTTGAGAAGAGCGATTGAGTAAATTAAAATGGTCATACCTGGCTCGTGTGATATCGGATTTCTGTGTTCAAACATGCGAATCGAAACTAACAAGGCTAGCTATGATATAGAAATAAAAAATCGTGATTTTGAAACTCAGGTCGAGAGACATGAGGAAATTAGCATATTTGAGGAGGGAGTTGAGAAGAGCGAGTGAGTAAATTAAAATGGTCATACCTGGCTCGTGTGATATCGGATTTCTGTGTTCAAACATGCGAATCGAAGCTAACAAGGCTAGCTATGATATAGAATTAAAAAATCGAGATTTTGAAACTCAGGTCGAGAGACATGAAGAAATTAGCATATTTGAGGAGGGAGTTGAGAAGAGCGTGTGAGTAAATTAAAATGGTCATACCTGGCTCGTGTGATATCGGATTTCTGTGTTCAAACATGCGAATCGAAACTAACAAGGCTAGCTATGATATAGAATTAAAAAATCGTGATTTTGAAACTCAGGTCGAGAGACATGAGGAAATTAGCATATTTGAGGAGGGAGTTGAGAAGAGCCAGTGAGTAAATTAAAATGGTCAAACCTGGCTCGTGTGATATCGGATTTCTGTGTTCAAACATGCAAATCGAAGCTAACAAGGCTAGCTATGATATAGAATTAAAAAATCGAGATTTTGAAACTCAGGTCGAGAGACATGAAGAAATTAGCATATTTGAGGAGGGAGTTGAGAAGAGCGTGTGAGTAAATTAAAATGGTCATACCTGGCTCGTGTGATATCGGATTTCTGTGTTCAAACATGCGAATCGAAGCTAACAAGGCTAGCTATGATATAGAATTAAAAAATCGAGATTTTGAAACTCAGGTCGAGAGACATGAAGAAATTAGCATATTTGAGGAGGGAGTTGAGAAGAGCGTGTGAGTAAATTAAAATGGTCATACCTGGCTCGTGTGATATCGGATTTCTGTGTTCAAACATGCGAATCGAAACTAACAAGGCTAGCTATGATATAGAATTAAAAAATCGTGATTTTGAAACTCAGGTCGAGAGACATGAGGAAATTAGCATATTTGAGGAGGGAGTTGAGAAGAGCCAGTGAGTAAATTAAAATGGTCAAACCTGGCTCGTGTGATATAGGATTTCTGTGTTCAAACATGCAAATCGAAGCTAACAAGGCTAGCTATGATATAGAATTAAAAAATCGAGATTTTGAAACTCAGGTCGAGAGACATGAAGAAATTAGCATATTTGAGGAGGGAGTTGAGAAGAGCGTGTGAGTAAATTAAAATGGTCATACCTGGCTCGTGTGATATCGGATTTCTGTGTTCAAACATGCGAATCGAAACTAACAAGGCTAGGTATGATATAGAATTAAAAAATCGTGATTTTGAAACTCAGGTCGAGAGACATCAGGAAATTAGCATATTTGAGGAGGGAGTTGAGAAGAGCCAGTGAGTAAATTAAAATGGTCAAACCTGGCTCGTGTGATATCGGATTTCTGTGTTCAAACATGCGAATCGAAACTAACAAGGCTAGCTATGATATAGAATTAAAAAATCGAGATTTTGAAACTCAGGTCGAGAGACATGAGGAAATTAGCATATTTGAGGAGGGAGTTGAGAAGAGCCAGTGAGTAAATTAAAATGGTCATACCTGGCTCGTGTGATATCGGATTTCTGTGTTCAAACATGCAAATCGAAGCTAACAAGGCTAGCTATGATATAGAATTAAAAAATCGAGATTTTGAAACTCAGGTCGAGAGACATGAAGAAATTAGCATATTTGAGGAGGGAGTTGAGAAGAGCGAGTGAGTAAATTAAAATGGTCATACCTGGCTCGTGTGATATCGGATTTCTGTGTTCAAACATGCAAATCGAAGCTAACAAGGCTAGCTATGATATAGAATTAAAAAATCGAGATTTTGAAACTCAGGTCGAGAGACATGAGGAAATTAGCATATTTGAGGAGGGAGTTGAGAAGAGCGTGTGAGTAAATTAAAATGGTCATACCTGGCTCGTGTGATATCGGATTTCTGTGTTCAAACATGCGAATCGAAACTAACAAGGCTAGCTATGATATTGACTTAAAAAATCGAGATTTCGAAACTGACGTCGAAAGACATGAGGAAATTAGCATGCTGGAGGAGGGAGTTGAGAAGAGCGACTGAGTAAATTAAAATGGTCATACCTGGCTCGTGTGATATCGGATTTCTGTGTTCAAACATCCGAATCGAAACTAACAAGGCTAGCTATGATATAGAATTAAAAAATCGTGATTTTGAAACTCAGGTCGAGAGACATGAGGAAATTAGCATATTTGAGGAGGGAGTTGAGAAGAGCGAGTGAGTAAATTAAAATGGTCATACCTGGCTCGTGTGATATCGGATTTCTGTGTTCAAACATGCGAATCGAAACTAACAAGGCTAGCTATGATATAGAATTAAAAAATCGAGATTTTGAATCTCAGGTCGAGAGACATGAGGAAATTAGCATATTTGAGGAGGGAGTTGAGAAGAGCCAGTGAGTAAATTAAAATGGTCATACCTGGCTCGTGTGATATCGGATTTCTGTGTTCAAACATGCGAATCGAAACTAACAAGGCTAGCTATGATATAGAATTAAAAAATCGTGATTTTGAAACTCAGGTCAAGAGACATGAAGAAATTAGCATATTTGAGGAGGGAGTTGAGAAGAGCGTGTGAGTAAATTAAAATGGTCATACCTGGCTCGTGTGATATCGGATTTCTGTGTTCAAACATGCGAATCGAAGCTAACAAGGCTAGCTATGATATAGAATTAAAAAATCGAGATTTTGAAACTCAGGTCGAGAGACATGAAGAAATTAGCATATTTGAGGAGGGAGTTGAGAAGAGCGAGTGAGTAAATTAAAATGGTCATACCTGGCTCGTGTGATATCGGATTTCTGTGTTCAAACATGCGAATCGAAACTAACAAGGCTAGCTATGATATAGAATTAAAAAATCGAGATTTTGAAACTCAGGTCGAGAGACATGAGGAAATTAGCATATTTGAGGAGGGAGTTCAGAAGAGCCAGTGAGTAAATTAAAATGGTCATACCTGGCTCGTGTGATATCGGATTTCTGTGTTCAAACATGCAAATCGAAGCTAACAAGGCTAGCTATGATATAGAATTAAAAAATCGAGATTTTGAAACTCAGGTCGAGAGACATGAAGAAATTAGCATATTTGAGGAGGGAGTTGAGAAGAGCGTGTGAGTAAATTAAAATGGTCATACCGGGCTCGTGTGATATCGGATTTCTGTGTTCAAACATGCGAATCGAAACTAACAAGGCTAGCTATGATATAGACTTAAAAAATCGTGATTTCGAAACTGACGTCGAAAGACATGAGGAAATTAGCATGCTGGAGGAGGGAGTTGAGAAGAGCGTGTGAGTAAATTAAAATGGTCAAACCTGGCTCGTGTGATATCGGATTTCTGTGTTCAAACATGCGAATCGAAACTAACAAGGCTAGCTATGATATAGAATTAAAAAATCGAGATTTTGAAACTCAGGTCGAGAGACATGAGGAAATTAGCATATTTGAGGAGGGAGTTGAGAAGAGCCAGTGAGTAAATTAAAATGGTCATACCTGGCTCGTGTGATATCGGATTTCTGTGTTCAAACATGCAAATCGAAGCTAACAAGGCTAGCTATGATATAGAATTAAAAAATCGAGATTTTGAAACTCAGGTCGAGAGACATGAAGAAATTAGCATATTTGAGGAGGGAGTTGAGAAGAGCGAGTGAGTAAATTAAAATGGTCATACCTGGCTCGTGTGATATCGGATTTCTGTGTTCAAACATGCAAATCGAAGCTAACAAGGCTAGCTATGATATAGAATTAAAAAATCGAGATTTTGAAACTCAGGTCGAGAGACATGAGGAAATTAGCATATTTGAGGAGGGAGTTGAGAAGAGCGTGTGAGTAAATTAAAATGGTCATACCTGGCTCGTGTGATATCGGATTTCTGTGTTCAAACATGCGAATCGAAACTAACAAGGCTAGCTATGATATTGACTTAAAAAATCGAGATTTCGAAACTGACGTCGAAAGACATGAGGAAATTAGCATGCTGGAGGAGGGAGTTGAGAAGAGCGACTGAGTAAATTAAAATGGTCATACCTGGCTCGTGTGATATCGGATTTCTGTGTTCAAACATCCGAATCGAAACTAACAAGGCTAGCTATGATATAGAATTAAAAAATCGTGATTTTGAAACTCAGGTCGAGAGACATGAGGAAATTAGCATATTTGAGGAGGGAGTTGAGAAGAGCGAGTGAGTAAATTAAAATGGTCATACCTGGCTCGTGTGATATCGGATTTCTGTGTTCAAACATGCGAATCGAAACTAACAAGGCTAGCTATGATATAGAATTAAAAAATCGAGATTTTGAATCTCAGGTCGAGAGACATGAGGAAATTAGCATATTTGAGGAGGGAGTTGAGAAGAGCCAGTGAGTAAATTAAAATGGTCATACCTGGCTCGTGTGATATCGGATTTCTGTGTTCAAACATGCGAATCGAAACTAACAAGGCTAGCTATGATATAGAATTAAAAAATCGTGATTTTGAAACTCAGGTCAAGAGACATGAAGAAATTAGCATATTTGAGGAGGGAGTTGAGAAGAGCGTGTGAGTAAATTAAAATGGTCATACCTGGCTCGTGTGATATCGGATTTCTGTGTTCAAACATGCGAATCGAAGCTAACAAGGCTAGCTATGATATAGAATTAAAAAATCGAGATTTTGAAACTCAGGTCGAGAGACATGAAGAAATTAGCATATTTGAGGAGGGAGTTGAGAAGAGCGAGTGAGTAAATTAAAATGGTCATACCTGGCTCGTGTGATATCGGATTTCTGTGTTCAAACATGCGAATCGAAACTAACAAGGCTAGCTATGATATAGAATTAAAAAATCGAGATTTTGAAACTCAGGTCGAGAGACATGAGGAAATTAGCATATTTGAGGAGGGAGTTCAGAAGAGCCAGTGAGTAAATTAAAATGGTCATACCTGGCTCGTGTGATATCGGATTTCTGTGTTCAAACATGCAAATCGAAGCTAACAAGGCTAGCTATGATATAGAATTAAAAAATCGAGATTTTGAAACTCAGGTCGAGAGACATGAAGAAATTAGCATATTTGAGGAGGGAGTTGAGAAGAGCGTGTGAGTAAATTAAAATGGTCATACCGGGCTCGTGTGATATCGGATTTCTGTGTTCAAACATGCGAATCGAAACTAACAAGGCTAGCTATGATATAGACTTAAAAAATCGTGATTTCGAAACTGACGTCGAAAGACATGAGGAAATTAGCATGCTGGAGGAGGGAGTTGAGAAGAGCGTGTGAGTAAATTAAAATGGTCATACCTGGCTCGTGTGATATCGGATTTCTGTGTTCAAACATGCGAATCGAAACTAAGAACGCTAGCTATGATATAGAATTAAAAAATCAAGATTTTGAAACTGACGTCGAAAGACATGAGGAAATTAGCATATTTGAGGAGGGAGTTGAGAAGAGCGAGTGAGTAAATTAAAATGGTCATACCTGGCTCGTGTGATATCGGATTTCTGTGTTCAAACATGCGAATCGAAGCTAACAAGGCTAGCTATGATATAGAATTAAAAAATCGAGATTTTGAAACTCAGGTCGAGAGACATGAAGAAATTAGCATATTTGAGGAGGGAGTTGAGAAGAGCGAGTGAATAAATTAAAATGGTCATACCTGGCTCGTGTGATATCGGATTTCTGTGTTCAAACATGCGAATCGAAACTAACAAGGCTAGCTATGATATAGAATTAAAAAATCGAGATTTTGAAACTCAGGTCGAGAGACATGAGGAAATTAGCATATTTGAGGAGGGAGTTGAGAAGAGCCAGTGAGTAAATTAAAATGGTCATACCTGGCTCGTGTAATATCAGATTTCTGTGTTTAAACATGCAAATCGAAGCTAACAAGGCTAGCTATGATATAGAATTAAAAAATCGAGATTTTGAAACTCAGGTCAAGAGACATGAAGAAATTAGCATATTTGAGGAGGGAGTTGAGAAGAGCGTGTGAGTAAATTAAAATGGTCATACCTGGCTCGTGTCATATCGGATTTCTGTGTTCAAACATGCGAATCGAAGCTAACAAGGCTAGCTATGATATAGAATTAAAAAATCAAGATTTTGAAACTCAGGTCGAGAGACATGAAGAAATTAGCATATTTGAGGAGGGAGTTGAGAAGAGCGTGTGAGTAAATTAAAATGGTCATACCTGGCTCGTGTGATATCGGATTTCTGTGTTCAAACATGCGAATCGAAACTAACAAGGCTAGCTATGATATAGAATTAAAAAATCGTGATTTTGAAACTCAGGTCGAGAGACATGAGGAAATTAGCATATTTGAGGAGGGAGTTGAGAAGAGCGAGTGAGTAAATTAAAATGGTCATACCTGGCTCGTGTGATATCGGATTTCTGTGTTCAAACATGCAAATCGAAGCTAACAAGGCTAGCTATGATATAGAATTAAAAAATCGAGATTTTGAAACTCAGGTCGAGAGACATGAAGAAATTAGCATATTTGAGGAGGGAGTTGAGAAGAGCGAGTGAGTAAATTAAAATGGTCATACCTGGCTCGTGTGATATCGGATTTCTGTGTTCAAACATGCGAATCGAAGCTAACAAGGCTAGCTATGATATAGAATTAAAAAATCGAGATTTTGAAACTCAGGTCGAGAGACATGAGGAAATTAGCATATTTGAGGAGGGAGTTGAGAAGAGCGTGTGAGTAAATTAAAATGGTCATACCTGGCTCGTGTGATATCGGATTTCTGTGTTCAAACATGCGAATCGAAACTAACAAGGCTAGCTATGATATAGACTTAAAAAATCGTGATTTCGAAACTGACGTCGAAAGACATGAGGAAATTAGCATGCTGGAGGAGGGAGTTGAGAAGAGCGACTGAGTAAATTAAAATGGTCATACCTGGCTCGTGTGATATCGGATTTCTGTGTTCAAACATCCGAATCGAAACTAACAAGGCTAGCTATGATATAGAATTAAAAAATCGTGATTTTGAAACTCAGGTCGAGAGACATGAGGAAATTAGCATATTTGAGGAGGGAGTTGAGCAGAGCGAGTGAGTAAATTAAAATGGTCATACCTGGCTCGTGTGATATCGGATTTCTGTGTTCAAACATGCGAATCGAAACTAACAAGGCTAGCTATGATATAGAATTAAAAAATCGAGATTTTGAAAATCAGGTCGAGAGACATGAGGAAATTAGCATATTTGAGGAGGGAGTTGAGAAGAGCCAGTGAGTAAATTAAAATGGTCATACCTGGCTCGTGTGATATCGGATTTCTGTGTTCAAACATGCAAATCGAAGCTAACAAGGCTAGCTATGATATAGAATTAAAAAATCGAGATTTTGAAACTCAGGTCGAGAGACATGAAGAAATTAGCATATTTGAGGAGGGAGTTGAGAAGAGCGTGTGAGTAAATTAAAATGGTCATACCTGGCTCGTGTGATATCGGATTTCTGTGTTCAAACATGCGAATCGAAACTAAGAAGGCTAGCTATGATATAGACTTAAAAAATCGAGATTTCGAAACTGACGTCGAAAGACATGAGGAAATTAGCATGCTGGAGGAGGGAGTTGAGAAGAGCGACTGAGTAAATTAAAATGGTCATACCTGGCTCGTGTGATATCGGATTTCTGTGTTCAAACATCCGAATCGAAACTAACAAGGCTAGCTATGATATAGAATTAAAAAATCGTGATTTTGAAACTCAGGTCGAGAGACATGAGGAAATTAGCATATTTGAGGAGGGAGTTGAGAAGAGCGAGTGAGTAAATTAAAATGGTCATACCTGGCTCGTGTGATATCGGATTTCTGTGTTCAAACATGCGAATCGAAACTAACAAGGCTAGCTATGATATAGAATTAAAAAATCGAGATTTTGAATCTCAGGTCGAGAGACATGAGGAAATTAGCATATTTGAGGAGGGAGTTGAGAAGAGCCAGTGAGTAAATTAAAATGGTCATACCTGGCTCGTGTGATATCGGATTTCTGTGTTCAAACATGCGAATCGAAACTAACAAGGCTAGCTATGATATAGAATTAAAAAATCGTGATTTTGAAACTCAGGTCAAGAGACATGAAGAAATTAGCATATTTGAGGAGGGAGTTGAGAAGAGCGTGTGAGTAAATTAAAATGGTCATACCTGGCTCGTGTGATATCGGATTTCTGTGTTCAAACATGCGAATCGAAGCTAACAAGGCTAGCTATGATATAGAATTAAAAAATCGAGATTTTGAAACTCAGGTCGAGAGACATGAAGAAATTAGCATATTTGAGGAGGGAGTTGAGAAGAGCGAGTGAGTAAATTAAAATGGTCATACCTGGCTCGTGTGATATCGGATTTCTGTGTTCAAACATGCGAATCGAAACTAACAAGGCTAGCTATGATATAGAATTAAAAAATCGAGATTTTGAAACTCAGGTCGAGAGACATGAGGAAATTAGCATATTTGAGGAGGGAGTTCAGAAGAGCCAGTGAGTAAATTAAAATGGTCATACCTGGCTCGTGTGATATCGGATTTCTGTGTTCAAACATGCAAATCGAAGCTAACAAGGCTAGCTATGATATAGAATTAAAAAATCGAGATTTTGAAACTCAGGTCGAGAGACATGAAGAAATTAGCATATTTGAGGAGGGAGTTGAGAAGAGCGTGTGAGTAAATTAAAATGGTCATACCGGGCTCGTGTGATATCGGATTTCTGTGTTCAAACATGCGAATCGAAACTAACAAGGCTAGCTATGATATAGACTTAAAAAATCGTGATTTCGAAACTGACGTCGAAAGACATGAGGAAATTAGCATGCTGGAGGAGGGAGTTGAGAAGAGCGTGTGAGTAAATTAAAATGGTCATACCTGGCTCGTGTGATATCGGATTTCTGTGTTCAAACATGCGAATCGAAACTAAGAACGCTAGCTATGATATAGAATTAAAAAATCAAGATTTTGAAACTGACGTCGAAAGACATGAGGAAATTAGCATATTTGAGGAGGGAGTTGAGAAGAGCGAGTGAGTAAATTAAAATGGTCATACCTGGCTCGTGTGATATCGGATTTCTGTGTTCAAACATGCGAATCGAAGCTAACAAGGCTAGCTATGATATAGAATTAAAAAATCGAGATTTTGAAACTCAGGTCGAGAGACATGAAGAAATTAGCATATTTGAGGAGGGAGTTGAGAAGAGCGAGTGAGTAAATTAAAATGGTCATACCTGGCTCGTGTGATATCGGATTTCTGTGTTCAAACATGCGAATCGAAACTAACAAGGCTAGCTATGATATAGAATTAAAAAATCGAGATTTTGAAACTCAGGTCGAGAGACATGAGGAAATTAGCATATTTGAGGAGGGAGTTGAGAAGAGCCAGTGAGTAAATTAAAATGGTCATACCTGGCTCGTGTAATATCAGATTTCTGTGTTTAAACATGCAAATCGAAGCTAACAAGGCTAGCTATGATATAGAATTAAAAAATCGAGATTTTGAAACTCAGGTCAAGAGACATGAAGAAATTAGCATATTTGAGGAGGGAGTTGAGAAGAGCGTGTGAGTAAATTAAAATGGTCATACCTGGCTCGTGTGATATCGGATTTCTGTGTTCAAACATGCGAATCGAAGCTAACAAGGCTAGCTATGATATAGAATTAAAAAATCAAGATTTTGAAACTCAGGTCGAGAGACATGAAGAAATTAGCATATTTGAGGAGGGAGTTGAGAAGAGCGTGTGAGTAAATTAAAATGGTCATACCTGGCTCGTGTGATATCGGATTTCTGTGTTCAAACATGCGAATCGAAACTAACAAGGCTAGCTATGATATAGAATTAAAAAATCGTGATTTTGAAACTCAGGTCGAGAGACATGAGGAAATTAGCATATTTGAGGAGGGAGTTGAGAGGAGCGAGTGAGTAAATTAAAATGGTCATACCTGGCTCGTGTGATATCGGATTTCTGTGTTCAAACATGCAAATCGAAGCTAACAAGGCTAGCTATGATATAGAATTAAAAAATCGAGATTTTGAAACTCAGGTCGAGAGACATGAAGAAATTAGCATATTTGAGGAGGGAGTTGAGAAGAGCCAGTGAGTAAATTAAAATGGTCATACCTGGCTCGTGTGATATCGGATTTCTGTGTTCAAACATGCGAATCGAAGCTAACAAGGCTAGCTATGATATAGAATTAAAAAATCGAGATTTTGAAACTCAGGTCGAGAGACATGAGGAAATTAGCATATTTGAGGAGGGAGTTGAGAAGAGCGAGTGAGTAAATTAAAATGGTCATACCTGGCTCGTGTGATATCGGATTTCTGTGTTCAAACATGCGAATCGAAACTAACAAGGCTAGCTATGATATAGACTTAAAAAATCGTGATTTCGAAACTGACGTCGAAAGACATGAGGAAATTAGCATGCTGGAGGAGGGAGTTGAGAAGAGCGACTGAGTAAATTAAAATGGTCATACCTGGCTCGTGTGATATCGGATTTCTGTGTTCAAACATCCGAATCGAAACTAACAAGGCTAGCTATGATATAGACTTAAAAAATCGTGATTTCGAAACTGACGTCGAAAGACATGAGGAAATTAGCATGGTGGAGGAGGGAGTTGAGAAGAGCGAGTGAGTAAATTAAAATGGTCATACCTGGCTCGTGTCATATCAGATTTCTGTGTTTAAACATGCAAATCGAAGCTAACAAGGCTAGCTATGATATAGAATTAAAAAACCGAGATTTTGAAACTCAGGTCGAGAGACATGAAGAAATTAGCATATTTGAGGAGGGAGTTGAGAAGAGCGAGTGAGTAAATTAAAATGGTCATACCTGGCTCGTGTGATATCGGATTTCTGTGTTCAAACATGCAAATCGAAGCTAACAAGGCTAGCTATGATATAGAATTAAAAAATCGAGATTTTGAAACTCAGGTCGAGAGACATGAGGAAATTAGCATATTTGAGGAGGGAGTTGAGAAGAGCGTGTGAGTAAATTAAAATGGTCATACCTGGCTCGTGTGATATCGGATTTCTGTGTTCAAACATGCGAATCGAAGCTAACAAGGCTAGCTATGATATAGAATTAAAAAATCGAGATTTTGAAACTCAGGTCGAGAGACATGAAGAAATTAGCATATTTGAGGAGGGAGTTGAGAAGAGCGTGTGAGTAAATTAAAATGGTCATACCTGGCTCGTGTGATATCGGATTTCTGTGTTCAAACATGCGAATCGAAACTAACAAGGCTAGCTATGATATAGACTTAAAAAATCGTGATTTCGAAACTGACGTCGAAAGACATGAGGAAATTAGCATGCTGGAGGAGGGAGTTGAGAAGAGCGAGTGAGTAAATTAAAATGGTCATACCTGGCTCGTGTGATATCGGATTTCTGTGTTCAAACATGCGAATCGAAACTAACAAGGCTAGCTATGATATAGAATTAAAAAATCGAGATTTTGAAACTCAGGTCGAGAGACATGAGGAAATTAGCATATTTGAGGAGGGAGTTGAGAAGAGCGAGTGAGTAAATTAAAATGGTCATACCTGGCTCGTGTGATATCGGATTTCTGTGTTCAAACATGCAAATCGAAACTAACAAGGCTAGCTATGATATAGACTTAAAAAATCGTGATTTCGAAACTCAGGTCGAGAGACATGAAGAAATTAGCATATTTGAGGAGGGAGTTGAGAAGAGCGAGTGAGTAAATTAAAATGGTCATACCTGGCTCGTGTGATATCGGATTTCTGTGTTCAAACATGCAAATCGAAGCTAACAAGGCTAGCTATGATATAGAATTAAAAAATCGAGATTTTGAAACTCAGGTCGAGAGACATGAAGAAATTAGCATATTTGAGGAGGGAGTTGAGAAGAGCCAGTGAGTAAATTAAAATGGTCATACCTGGCTCGTGTGATATCGGATTTCTGTGTTCAAACATGCGAATCGAAGCTAACAAGGCTAGCTATGATATAGAATTAAAAAATCGAGATTTTGAAACTCAGGTCGAGAGACATGAGGAAATTAGCATATTTGAGGAGGGAGTTGAGAAGAGCGAGTGAGTAAATTAAAATGGTCATACCTGGCTCGTGTGATATCGGATTTCTGTGTTCAAACATGCGAATCGAAACTAACAAGGCTAGCTATGATATAGACTTAAAAAATCGTGATTTCGAAACTGACGTCGAAAGACATGAGGAAATTAGCATGCTGGAGGAGGGAGTTGAGAAGAGCGACTGAGTAAATTAAAATGGTCATACCTGGCTCGTGTGATATCGGATTTCTGTGTTCAAACATCCGAATCGAAACTAACAAGGCTAGCTATGATATAGACTTAAAAAATCGTGATTTCGAAACTGACGTCGAAAGACATGAGGAAATTAGCATGGTGGAGGAGGGAGTTGAGAAGAGCGAGTGAGTAAATTAAAATGGTCATACCTGGCTCGTGTCATATCAGATTTCTGTGTTTAAACATGCAAATCGAAGCTAACAAGGCTAGCTATGATATAGAATTAAAAAACCGAGATTTTGAAACTCAGGTCGAGAGACATGAAGAAATTAGCATATTTGAGGAGGGAGTTGAGAAGAGCGAGTGAGTAAATTAAAATGGTCATACCTGGCTCGTGTGATATCGGATTTCTGTGTTCAAACATGCAAATCGAAGCTAACAAGGCTAGCTATGATATAGAATTAAAAAATCGAGATTTTGAAACTCAGGTCGAGAGACATGAGGAAATTAGCATATTTGAGGAGGGAGTTGAGAAGAGCGTGTGAGTAAATTAAAATGGTCATACCTGGCTCGTGTGATATCGGATTTCTGTGTTCAAACATGCGAATCGAAGCTAACAAGGCTAGCTATGATATAGAATTAAAAAATCGAGATTTTGAAACTCAGGTCGAGAGACATGAAGAAATTAGCATATTTGAGGAGGGAGTTGAGAAGAGCGTGTGAGTAAATTAAAATGGTCATACCTGGCTCGTGTGATATCGGATTTCTGTGTTCAAACATGCGAATCGAAACTAACAAGGCTAGCTATGATATAGACTTAAAAAATCGTGATTTCGAAACTGACGTCGAAAGACATGAGGAAATTAGCATGCTGGAGGAGGGAGTTGAGAAGAGCGAGTGAGTAAATTAAAATGGTCATACCTGGCTCGTGTGATATCGGATTTCTGTGTTCAAACATGCGAATCGAAACTAACAAGGCTAGCTATGATATAGAATTAAAAAATCGAGATTTTGAAACTCAGGTCGAGAGACATGAGGAAATTAGCATATTTGAGGAGGGAGTTGAGAAGAGCGAGTGAGTAAATTAAAATGGTCATACCTGGCTCGTGTGATATCGGATTTCTGTGTTCAAACATGCAAATCGAAGCTAACAAGGCTAGCTATGATATAGAATTAAAAAATCGAGATTTTGAAACTCAGGTCCAGAGACATGAAGAAATTAGCATATTTGAGGAGGGAGTTGAGAAGAGCGTGTGAGTAAATTAAAATGGTCATACCTGGCTCGTGTGATATCGGATTTCTGTGTTCAAACATGCGAATCGAAGCTAACAAGGCTAGCTATGATATAGAATTAAAAAATCGAGATTTTGAAACTCAGGTCGAGAGACATGAAGAAATTAGCATATTTGAGGAGGGAGTTGAGAAGAGCGAGTGAGTAAATTAAAATGGTCATACCTGGCTCGTGTGATATCGGATTTCTGTGTTCAAACATGCGAATCGAAACTAACAAGGCTAGCTATGATATAGAATTAAAAAATCGAGATTTTGAAACTCAGGTCGAGAGACATGAGGAAATTAGCATATTTGAGGAGGGAGTTGAGAAGAGCCAGTGAGTAAATTAAAATGGTCATACCTGGCTCGTGTAATATCAGATTTCTGTGTTTAAACATGCAAATCGAAGCTAACAAGGCTAGCTATGATATAGAATTAAAAAATCGAGATTTTGAAACTCAGGTCAAGAGACATGAAGAAATTAGCATATTTGAGGAGGGAGTTGAGAAGAGCGTGTGAGTAAATTAAAATGGTCATACCTGGCTCGTGTGATATCGGATTTCTGTGTTCAAACATGCGAATCGAAACTAACAAGGCTAGCTATGATATAGACTTAAAAAATCAAGATTTTGAAACTCAGGTCGAGAGACATGAAGAAATTAGCATATTTGAGGAGGGAGTTGAGAAGAGCGTGTGAGTAAATTAAAATGGTCATACCTGGCTCGTGTGATATCGGATTTCTGTGTTCAAACATGCGAATCGAAACTAACAAGGCTAGCTATGATATAGAATTAAAAAATCGTGATTTTGAAACTCAGGTCGAGAGACATGAGGAAATTAGCATATTTGAGGAGGGAGTTGAGAAGAGCGAGTGAGTAAATTAAAATGGTCATACCTGGCTCGTGTGATATCGGATTTTTGTGTTCAAACATGCGAATCGAAACTAACAAGGCTAGCTATGATATAGACTTAAAAAATCGTGATTTCGAAACTGACGTCGAAAGACATGAGGAAATTAGCATGCTGGAGGAGGGAGTTGAGAAGAGCGAGTGAGTAAATTAAAATGGTCATACCTGGCTCGTGTGATATCGGATTTCTGTGTTCAAACATGCGAATCGAAGCTAAAAAGGCTAGCTATGATATAGAATTAAAAAATCGAGATTTTGAAACTCAGGTCGAGAGACATGAAGAAATTAGCATATTTGAGGAGGGAGTTGAGAAGAGCCAGTGAGTAAATTAAAATGGTCATACCTGGCTCGTGTGATATCGGATTTCTGTGTTCAAACATGCAAATCGAAGCTAACAAGGCTAGCTATGATATAGAATTAAAAAATCGAGATTTTGAAACTCAGGTCGAGAGACATGAAGAAATTAGCATATTTGAGGAGGGAGTTGAGAAGAGCGTTTGTGTAAATTAAAATGGTCATACCTGGCTCGTGTGATATCGGATTTCTGTGTTCAAACATGCGAATCGAAGCTAACAAGGCTAGCTCTGATATAGAATTAAAAAATCGAGATTTTGAAACTCAGGTCGAGAGACATGAGGAAATTAGCATATTTGAGGAGGGAGTTGAGAAAAGCGTGTGAGTAAATTAAAATAGTCATACCTGGCTCGTGTGATATCGGATTTCTGTGTTCAAACATGCGAATCGAAACTAACAAGGCTAGCTATGATATAGAATTAAAAAATCGAGATTTTGAAAATCAGGTCGAGAGACATGAGGAAATTAGCATATTTGAGGAGGGAGTTGAGAAGAGCCAGTGAGTAAATTAAAATGGTCATACCTGGCTCGTGTGATATCGGATTTCTGTGTTCAAACATGCAAATCGAAGCTAACAAGGCTAGCTATGATATAGAATTAAAAAATCGAGATTTTGAAACTCAGGTCGAGAGACATGAAGAAATTAGCATATTTGAGGAGGGAGTTGAGAAGAGCGTGTGAGTAAATTAAAATGGTCATACCTGGCTCGTGTGATATCGGATTTCTGTGTTCAAACATGCGAATCGAAACTAAGAAGGCTAGCTATGATATAGACTTAAAAAATCGAGATTTTGAAACTCAGGTCGAGAGACATGAAGAAATTAGCATATTTGAGGAGGGAGTTGAGAAGAGCGTGTGAGTAAATTAAAATGGTCATACCGGGCTCGTGTGATATCGGATTTCTGTGTTCAAACATGCGAATCGAAACTAACAAGGCTAGCTATGATATAGACTTAAAAAATCGTGATTTCGAAACTGACGTCGAAAGACATGAGGAAATTAGCATGCTGGAGGAGGGAGTTGAGAAGAGCGAGTGAGTAAATTAAAATGGTCATACCTGGCTCGTGTAATATCAGATTTCTGTGTTTAAACATGCAAATCGAAGCTAACAAGGCTAGCTATGATATAGAATTAAAAAACCGAGATTTTGAAACTCAGGTCGAGAGACATGAAGAAATTAGCATATTTGAGGAGGGAGTTGAGAAGAGCGAGTGAGTAAATTAAAATGGTCATACCTGGCTCGTGTGATATCGGATTTCTGTGTTCAAACATGCAAATCGAAGCTAACAAGGCTAGCTATGATATAGAATTAAAAAATCGAGATTTTGAAACTCAGGTCAAGAGACATGAAGAAATTAGCATATTTGAGGAGGGAGTTGAGAAGAGCGTGTGAGTAAATTAAAATGGTCATACCTGGCTCGTGTGATATCGGATTTCTGTGTTCAAACATGCGAATCGAAGCTAACAAGGCTAGCTATGATATAGAATTAAAAAATCGAGATTTTGAAACTCAGGTCGAGAGACATGAAGAAATTAGCATATTTGAGGAGGGAGTTGAGAAGAGCGTGTGAGTAAATTAAAATGGTCATACCTGGCTCGTGTGATATCGGATTTCTGTGTTCAAACATGCGAATCGAAACTAACAAGGCTAGCTATGATATAGACTTAAAAAATCGTGATTTCGAAACTGACGTCGAAAGACATGAGGAAATTAGCATGCTGGAGGAGGGAGTTGAGAAGAGCGAGTGAGTAAATTAAAATGGTCATACCTGGCTCGTGTGATATCGGATTTCTGTGTTCAAACATGCGAATCGAAACTAACAAGGCTAGCTATGATATAGAATTAAAAAATCGAGATTTTGAAACTCAGGTCGAGAGACATGAGGAAATTAGCATATTTGAGGAGGGAGTTGAGAAGAGCGAGTGAGTAAATTAAAATGGTCATACCTGGCTCGTGTGATATCGGATTTCTGTGTTCAAACATGCAAATCGAAGCTAACAAGGCTAGCTATGATATAGAATTAAAAAATCGAGATTTTGAAACTCAGGTCAAGAGACATGAAGAAATTAGCATATTTGAGGAGGGAGTTGAGAAGAGCGTGTGAGTAAATTAAAATGGTCATACCTGGCTCGTGTGATATCGGATTTCTGTGTTCAAACATGCGAATCGAAGCTAACAAGGCTAGCTATGATATAGAATTAAAAAATCGAGATTTTGAAACTCAGGTCGAGAGACATGAAGAAATTAGCATATTTGAGGAGGGAGTTGAGAAGAGCGAGTGAGTAAATTAAAATGGTCATACCTGGCTCGTGTGATATCGGATTTCTGTGTTCAAACATGCGAATCGAAACTAACAAGGCTAGCTATGATATAGAATTAAAAAATCGAGATTTTGAAACTCAGGTCGAGAGACATGAGGAAATTAGCATATTTGAGGAGGGAGTTGAGAAGAGCCAGTGAGTAAATTAAAATGGTCATACCTGGCTCGTGTAATATCAGATTTCTGTGTTTAAACATGCAAATCGAAGCTAACAAGGCTAGCTATGATATAGAATTAAAAAATCGAGATTTTGAAACTCAGGTCAAGAGACATGAAGAAATTAGCATATTTGAGGAGGGAGTTGAGAAGAGCGTGTGAGTAAATTAAAATGGTCATACCTGGCTCGTGTGATATCGGATTTCTGTGTTCAAACATGCGAATCGAAACTAACAAGGCTAGCTATGATATAGACTTAAAAAATCAAGATTTTGAAACTCAGGTCGAGAGACATGAAGAAATTAGCATATTTGAGGAGGGAGTTGAGAAGAGCGTGTGAGTAAATTAAAATGGTCATACCTGGCTCGTGTGATATCGGATTTCTGTGTTCAAACATGCGAATCGAAACTAACAAGGCTAGCTATGATATAGAATTAAAAAATCGTGATTTTGAAACTCAGGTCGAGAGACATGAGGAAATTAGCATATTTGAGGAGGGAGTTGAGAAGAGCGAGTGAGTAAATTAAAATGGTCATACCTGGCTCGTGTGATATCGGATTTTTGTGTTCAAACATGCGAATCGAAACTAACAAGGCTAGCTATGATATAGACTTAAAAAATCGTGATTTCGAAACTGACGTCGAAAGACATGAGGAAATTAGCATGCTGGAGGAGGGAGTTGAGAAGAGCGAGTGAGTAAATTAAAATGGTCATACCTGGCTCGTGTGATATCGGATTTCTGTGTTCAAACATGCGAATCGAAGCTAAAAAGGCTAGCTATGATATAGAATTAAAAAATCGAGATTTTGAAACTCAGGTCGAGAGACATGAAGAAATTAGCATATTTGAGGAGGGAGTTGAGAAGAGCCAGTGAGTAAATTAAAATGGTCATACCTGGCTCGTGTGATATCGGATTTCTGTGTTCAAACATGCAAATCGAAGCTAACAAGGCTAGCTATGATATAGAATTAAAAAATCGAGATTTTGAAACTCAGGTCGAGAGACATGAAGAAATTAGCATATTTGAGGAGGGAGTTGAGAAGAGCGTTTGTGTAAATTAAAATGGTCATACCTGGCTCGTGTGATATCGGATTTCTGTGTTCAAACATGCGAATCGAAGCTAACAAGGCTAGCTCTGATATAGAATTAAAAAATCGAGATTTTGAAACTCAGGTCGAGAGACATGAGGAAATTAGCATATTTGAGGAGGGAGTTGAGAAAAGCGTGTGAGTAAATTAAAATAGTCATACCTGGCTCGTGTGATATCGGATTTCTGTGTTCAAACATGCGAATCGAAACTAACAAGGCTAGCTATGATATAGAATTAAAAAATCGAGATTTTGAAAATCAGGTCGAGAGACATGAGGAAATTAGCATATTTGAGGAGGGAGTTGAGAAGAGCCAGTGAGTAAATTAAAATGGTCATACCTGGCTCGTGTGATATCGGATTTCTGTGTTCAAACATGCAAATCGAAGCTAACAAGGCTAGCTATGATATAGAATTAAAAAATCGAGATTTTGAAACTCAGGTCGAGAGACATGAAGAAATTAGCATATTTGAGGAGGGAGTTGAGAAGAGCGTGTGAGTAAATTAAAATGGTCATACCTGGCTCGTGTGATATCGGATTTCTGTGTTCAAACATGCGAATCGAAACTAAGAAGGCTAGCTATGATATAGACTTAAAAAATCGAGATTTTGAAACTCAGGTCGAGAGACATGAAGAAATTAGCATATTTGAGGAGGGAGTTGAGAAGAGCGTGTGAGTAAATTAAAATGGTCATACCGGGCTCGTGTGATATCGGATTTCTGTGTTCAAACATGCGAATCGAAACTAACAAGGCTAGCTATGATATAGACTTAAAAAATCGTGATTTCGAAACTGACGTCGAAAGACATGAGGAAATTAGCATGCTGGAGGAGGGAGTTGAGAAGAGCGAGTGAGTAAATTAAAATGGTCATACCTGGCTCGTGTAATATCAGATTTCTGTGTTTAAACATGCAAATCGAAGCTAACAAGGCTAGCTATGATATAGAATTAAAAAACCGAGATTTTGAAACTCAGGTCGAGAGACATGAAGAAATTAGCATATTTGAGGAGGGAGTTGAGAAGAGCCAGTGAGTAAATTAAAATGGTCATACCTGGCTCGTGTGATATCGGATTTCTGTGTTCAAACATGCAAATCGAAGCTAACAAGGCTAGCTATGATATAGAATTAAAAAATCGAGATTTTGAAACTCAGGTCAAGAGACATGAAGAAATTAGCATATTTGAGGAGGGAGTTGAGAAGAGCGTGTGAGTAAATTAAAATGGTCATACCTGGCTCGTGTGATATCGGATTTCTGTGTTCAAACATGCGAATCGAAGCTAACAAGGCTAGCTATGATATAGAATTAAAAAATCGAGATTTTGAAACTCAGGTCGAGAGACATGAAGAAATTAGCATATTTGAGGAGGGAGTTGAGAAGAGCGTGTGAGTAAATTAAAATGGTCATACCTGGCTCGTGTGATATCGGATTTCTGTGTTCAAACATGCGAATCGAAACTAACAAGGCTAGCTATGATATAGACTTAAAAAATCGTGATTTCGAAACTGACGTCGAAAGACATGAGGAAATTAGCATGCTGGAGGAGGGAGTTGAGAAGAGCGAGTGAGTAAATTAAAATGGTCATACCTGGCTCGTGTGATATCGGATTTCTGTGTTCAAACATGCGAATCGAAACTAACAAGGCTAGCTATGATATAGAATTAAAAAATCGAGATTTTGAAACTCAGGTCGAGAGACATGAGGAAATTAGCATATTTGAGGAGGGAGTTGAGAAGAGCGAGTGAGTAAATTAAAATGGTCATACCTGGCTCGTGTGATATCGGATTTCTGTGTTCAAACATGCAAATCGAAGCTAACAAGGCTAGCTATGATATAGAATTAAAAAATCGAGATTTTGAAACTCAGGTCAAGAGACATGAAGAAATTAGCATATTTGAGGAGGGAGTTGAGAAGAGCGTGTGAGTAAATTAAAATGGTCATACCTGGCTCGTGTGATATCGGATTTCTGTGTTCAAACATGCGAATCGAAACTAACAAGGCTAGCTATGATATAGAATTAAAAAATCGAGATTTTCAAACTCAGGTCGAGAGACATGAAGAAATTAGCATATTTGAGGAGGGAGTTGAGAAGAGCGTGTGAGTAAATTAAAATGGTCATACCTGGCTCGTGTGATATCGGATTTCTGTGTTCAAACATGCGAATCGAAACTAAGAAGGCTAGCTATGATATAGACTTAAAAAATCGAGATTTTGAAACTCAGGTCGAGAGACATGAAGAAATTAGCATATTTGAGGAGGGAGTTGAGAAGAGCGTGTGAGTAAATTAAAATGGTCATACCGGGCTCGTGTGATATCGGATTTCTGTGTTCAAACATGCGAATCGAAACTAACAAGGCTAGCTATGATATAGACTTAAAAAATCGTGATTTCGAAACTGACGTCGAAAGACATGAGGAAATTAGCATGCTGGAGGAGGGAGTTGAGAAGAGCGAGTGAGTAAATTAAAATGGTCATACCTGGCTCGTGTAATATCAGATTTCTGTGTTTAAACATGCAAATCGAAGCTAACAAGGCTAGCTATGATATAGAATTAAAAAACCGAGATTTTGAAACTCAGGTCGAGAGACATGAAGAAATTAGCATATTTGAGGAGGGAGTTGAGAAGAGCCAGTGAGTAAATTAAAATGGTCATACCTGGCTCGTGTGATATCGGATTTCTGTGTTCAAACATGCAAATCGAAGCTAACAAGGCTAGCTATGATATAGAATTAAAAAATCGAGATTTTGAAACTCAGGTCAAGAGACATGAAGAAATTAGCATATTTGAGGAGGGAGTTGAGAAGAGCGTGTGAGTAAATTAAAATGGTCATACCTGGCTCGTGTGATATCGGATTTCTGTGTTCAAACATGCGAATCGAAGCTAACAAGGCTAGCTATGATATAGAATTAAAAAATCGAGATTTTGAAACTCAGGTCGAGAGACATGAAGAAATTAGCATATTTGAGGAGGGAGTTGAGAAGAGCGTGTGAGTAAATTAAAATGGTCATACCTGGCTCGTGTGATATCGGATTTCTGTGTTCAAACATGCGAATCGAAACTAACAAGGCTAGCTATGATATAGACTTAAAAAATCGTGATTTCGAAACTGACGTCGAAAGACATGAGGAAATTAGCATGCTGGAGGAGGGAGTTGAGAAGAGCGAGTGAGTAAATTAAAATGGTCATACCTGGCTCGTGTGATATCGGATTTCTGTGTTCAAACATGCGAATCGAAACTAACAAGGCTAGCTATGATATAGAATTAAAAAATCGAGATTTTGAAACTCAGGTCGAGAGACATGAGGAAATTAGCATATTTGAGGAGGGAGTTGAGAAGAGCGAGTGAGTAAATTAAAATGGTCATACCTGGCTCGTGTGATATCGGATTTCTGTGTTCAAACATGCAAATCGAAGCTAACAAGGCTAGCTATGATATAGAATTAAAAAATCGAGATTTTGAAACTCAGGTCAAGAGACATGAAGAAATTAGCATATTTGAGGAGGGAGTTGAGAAGAGCGTGTGAGTAAATTAAAATGGTCATACCTGGCTCGTGTGATATCGGATTTCTGTGTTCAAACATGCGAATCGAAACTAACAAGGCTAGCTATGATATAGACTTAAAAAATCAAGATTTTGAAACTCAGGTCGAGAGACATGAAGAAATTAGCATATTTGAGGAGGGAGTTGAGAAGAGCGTGTGAGTAAATTAAAATGGTCATACCTGGCTCGTGTGATATCGGATTTCTGTGTTCAAACATGCGAATCGAAACTAACAAGGCTAGCTATGATATAGAATTAAAAAATCGTGATTTTGAAACTCAGGTCGAGAGACATGAGGAAATTAGCATATTTGAGGAGGGAGTTGAGAAGAGCGAGTGAGTAAATTAAAATGGTCATACCTGGCTCGTGTGATATCGGATTTTTGTGTTCAAACATGCGAATCGAAACTAACAAGGCTAGCTATGATATAGACTTAAAAAATCGTGATTTCGAAACTGACGTCGAAAGACATGAGGAAATTAGCATGCTGGAGGAGGGAGTTGAGAAGAGCGAGTGAGTAAATTAAAATGGTCATACCTGGCTCGTGTGATATCGGATTTCTGTGTTCAAACATGCGAATCGAAGCTAAAAAGGCTAGCTATGATATAGAATTAAAAAATCGAGATTTTGAAACTCAGGTCGAGAGACATGAAGAAATTAGCATATTTGAGGAGGGAGTTGAGAAGAGCCAGTGAGTAAATTAAAATGGTCATACCTGGCTCGTGTGATATCGGATTTCTGTGTTCAAACATGCAAATCGAAGCTAACAAGGCTAGCTATGATATAGAATTAAAAAATCGAGATTTTGAAACTCAGGTCGAGAGACATGAAGAAATTAGCATATTTGAGGAGGGAGTTGAGAAGAGCGTTTGTGTAAATTAAAATGGTCATACCTGGCTCGTGTGATATCGGATTTCTGTGTTCAAACATGCGAATCGAAGCTAACAAGGCTAGCTCTGATATAGAATTAAAAAATCGAGATTTTGAAACTCAGGTCGAGAGACATGAGGAAATTAGCATATTTGAGGAGGGAGTTGAGAAAAGCGTGTGAGTAAATTAAAATGGTCATACCTGGCTCGTGTGATATCGGATTTCTGTGTTCAAACATGCGAATCGAAACTAACAAGGCTAGCTATGATATAGAATTAAAAAATCGAGATTTTGAAAATCAGGTCGAGAGACATGAGGAAATTAGCATATTTGAGGAGGGAGTTGAGAAGAGCCAGTGAGTAAATTAAAATGGTCATACCTGGCTCGTGTGATATCGGATTTCTGTGTTCAAACATGCAAATCGAAGCTAACAAGGCTAGCTATGATATAGAATTAAAAAATCGAGATTTTGAAACTCAGGTCGAGAGACATGAAGAAATTAGCATATTTGAGGAGGGAGTTGAGAAGAGCGTGTGAGTAAATTAAAATGGTCATACCTGGCTCGTGTGATATCGGATTTCTGTGTTCAAACATGCGAATCGAAACTAAGAAGGCTAGCTATGATATAGACTTAAAAAATCGAGATTTTGAAACTCAGGTCGAGAGACATGAAGAAATTAGCATATTTGAGGAGGGAGTTGAGAAGAGCGTGTGAGTAAATTAAAATGGTCATACCGGGCTCGTGTGATATCGGATTTCTGTGTTCAAACATGCGAATCGAAACTAACAAGGCTAGCTATGATATAGACTTAAAAAATCGTGATTTCGAAACTGACGTCGAAAGACATGAGGAAATTAGCATGCTGGAGGAGGGAGTTGAGAAGAGCGAGTGAGTAAATTAAAATGGTCATACCTGGCTCGTGTGATATCGGATTTCTGTGTTCAAACATGCGAATCGAAACTAACAAGGCTAGCTATGATATAGAATTAAAAAATCGTGATTTTGAAACTCAGGTCGAGAGACATGAGGAAATTAGCATATTTGAGTAGGGAGTTGAGAAGAGCCAGTGAGTAAATTAAAATGGTCATACCTGGCTCGTGTGATATCGGATTTCTGTGTTCAAACATGCGAATCGAAGCTAACAAGGCTAGCTATGATATAGAATTAAAAAATCGAGATTTTGAAACTCAGGTCGAGAGACATGAAGAAATTAGCATATTTGAGGAGGGAGTTGAGAAGAGCGAGTGAGTAAATTAAAATGGTCATACCTGGCTCGTGTGATATCGGATTTCTGTGTTCAAACATGCGAATCGAAACTAACAAGGCTAGCTATGATATAGAATTAAAAAATCGAGATTTTGAAACTCAGGTCGAGAGACATGAGGAAATTAGCATATTTGAGGAGGGAGTTGAGAAGAGCCAGTGAGTAAATTAAAATGGTCATACCTGGCTCGTGTAATATCAGATTTCTGTGTTTAAACATGCAAATCGAAGCTAACAAGGCTAGCTATGATATAGAATTAAAAAATCGAGATTTTGAAACTCAGGTCAAGAGACATGAAGAAATTAGCATATTTGAGGAGGGAGTTGAGAAGAGCGTGTGAGTAAATTAAAATGGTCATACCTGGCTCGTGTGATATCGGATTTCTGTGTTCAAACATGCGAATCGAAACTAACAAGGCTAGCTATGATATAGACTTAAAAAATCAAGATTTTGAAACTCAGGTCGAGAGACATGAAGAAATTAGCATATTTGAGGAGGGAGTTGAGAAGAGCGTGTGAGTAAATTAAAATGGTCATACCTGGCTCGTGTGATATCGGATTTCTGTGTTCAAACATGCAAATCGAAGCTAACAAGGATAGCTATGATATAAAATTAAAAAATCAAGTTTTTGAAACTGACGTCGAAAGACATGAGGAAATTAGCATATTTGAGGAGGGAGTTGAGAAGAGCGAGTGAGTAAATTAAAATGGTCATACCTGGCTCGTGTGATATCGGATTTTTGTGTTCAAACATGCGAATCGAAACTAACAAGGCTAGCTATGATATAGACTTAAAAAATCGTGATTTCGAAACTGACGTCGAAAGACATGAGGAAATTAGCATGCTGGAGGAGGGAGTTGAGAAGAGCGAGTGAGTAAATTAAAATGGTCATACCTGGCTCGTGTGATATCGGATTTCTGTGTTCAAACATGCGAATCGAAGCTAAAAAGGCTAGCTATGATATAGAATTAAAAAATCGAGATTTTGAAACTCAGGTCGAGAGACATGAAGAAATTAGCATATTTGAGGAGGGAGTTGAGAAGAGCCAGTGAGTAAATTAAAATGGTCATACCTGGCTCGTGTGATATCGGATTTCTGTGTTCAAACATGCAAATCGAAGCTAACAAGGCTAGCTATGATATAGAATTAAAAAATCGAGATTTTGAAACTCAGGTCGAGAGACATGAAGAAATTAGCATATTTGAGGAGGGAGTTGAGAAGAGCGTTTGTGTAAATTAAAATGGTCATACCTGGCTCGTGTGATATCGGATTTCTGTGTTCAAACATGCGAATCGAAGCTAACAAGGCTAGCTCTGATATAGAATTAAAAAATCGAGATTTTGAAACTCAGGTCGAGAGACATGAGGAAATTAGCATATTTGAGGAGGGAGTTGAGAAAAGCGTGTGAGTAAATTAAAATGGTCATACCTGGCTCGTGTGATATCGGATTTCTGTGTTCAAACATGCGAATCGAAACTAACAAGGCTAGCTATGATATAGAATTAAAAAATCGAGATTTTGAAAATCAGGTCGAGAGACATGAGGAAATTAGCATATTTGAGGAGGGAGTTGAGAAGAGCCAGTGAGTAAATTAAAATGGTCATACCTGGCTCGTGTGATATCGGATTTCTGTGTTCAAACATGCAAATCGAAGCTAACAAGGCTAGCTATGATATAGAATTAAAAAATCGAGATTTTGAAACTCAGGTCGAGAGACATGAAGAAATTAGCATATTTGAGGAGGGAGTTGAGAAGAGCGTGTGAGTAAATTAAAATGGTCATACCTGGCTCGTGTGATATCGGATTTCTGTGTTCAAACATGCGAATCGAAACTAAGAAGGCTAGCTATGATATAGACTTAAAAAATCGAGATTTTGAAACTCAGGTCGAGAGACATGAAGAAATTAGCATATTTGAGGAGGGAGTTGAGAAGAGCGTGTGAGTAAATTAAAATGGTCATACCGGGCTCGTGTGATATCGGATTTCTGTGTTCAAACATGCGAATCGAAACTAACAAGGCTAGCTATGATATAGACTTAAAAAATCGTGATTTCGAAACTGACGTCGAAAGACATGAGGAAATTAGCATGCTGGAGGAGGGAGTTGAGAAGAGCGAGTGAGTAAATTAAAATGGTCATACCTGGCTCGTGTGATATCGGATTTCTGTGTTCAAACATGCGAATCGAAACTAACAAGGCTAGCTATGATATAGAATTAAAAAATCGTGATTTTGAAACTCAGGTCGAGAGACATGAGGAAATTAGCATATTTGAGTAGGGAGTTGAGAAGAGCCAGTGAGTAAATTAAAATGGTCATACCTGGCTCGTGTGATATCGGATTTCTGTGTTCAAACATGCGAATCGAAGCTAACAAGGCTAGCTATGATATAGAATTAAAAAATCGAGATTTTGAAACTCAGGTCGAGAGACATGAAGAAATTAGCATATTTGAGGAGGGAGTTGAGAAGAGCGAGTGAGTAAATTAAAATGGTCATACCTGGCTCGTGTGATATCGGATTTCTGTGTTCAAACATGCGAATCGAAACTAACAAGGCTAGCTATGATATAGAATTAAAAAATCGAGATTTTGAAACTCAGGTCGAGAGACATGAGGAAATTAGCATATTTGAGGAGGGAGTTGAGAAGAGCCAGTGAGTAAATTAAAATGGTCATAGCTGGCTCGTGTAATATCAGATTTCTGTGTTTAAACATGCAAATCGAAGCTAACAAGGCTAGCTATGATATAGAATTAAAAAATCGAGATTTTGAAACTCAGGTCAAGAGACATGAAGAAATTAGCATATTTGAGGAGGGAGTTGAGAAGAGCGTGTGAGTAAATTAAAATGGTCATACCTGGCTCGTGTGATATCGGATTTCTGTGTTCAAACATGCGAATCGAAACTAACAAGGCTAGCTATGATATAGACTTAAAAAATCAAGATTTTGAAACTCAGGTCGAGAGACATGAAGAAATTAGCATATTTGAGGAGGGAGTTGAGAAGAGCGTGTGAGTAAATTAAAATGGTCATACCTGGCTCGTGTGATATCGGATTTCTGTGTTCAAACATGCGAATCGAAACTAACAAGGCTAGCTATGATATAGAATTAAAAAATCGTGATTTTGAAACTCAGGTCGAGAGACATGAGGAAATTAGCATATTTGAGGAGGGAGTTGAGAAGAGCGAGTGAGTAAATTAAAATGGTCATACCTGGCTCGTGTGATATCGGATTTTTGTGTTCAAACATGCGAATCGAAACTAACAAGGCTAGCTATGATATAGACTTAAAAAATCGTGATTTCGAAACTGACGTCGAAAGACATGAGGAAATTAGCATGCTGGAGGAGGGAGTTGAGAAGAGCGAGTGAGTAAATTAAAATGGTCATACCTGGCTCGTGTGATATCGGATTTCTGTGTTCAAACATGCGAATCGAAGCTAAAAAGGCTAGCTATGATATAGAATTAAAAAATCGTGATTTTGAAACTCAGGTCGAGAGACATGAGGAAATTAGCATATTTGAGGAGGGAGTTGAGAAGAGCGTGTGAGTAAATTAAAATGGTCATACCTGGCTCGTGTGATATCGGATTTCTGTGTTCAAACATGCAAATCGAAGCTAACAAGGCTAGCTATGATATAGAATTAAAAAATCGAGATTTTGAAACTCAGGTCGAGAGACATGAAGAAATTAGCATATTTGAGGAGGGAGTTGAGAAGAGCGAGTGAGTAAATTAAAATGGTCATACCTGGCTCGTGTGATATCGGATTTCTGTGTTCAAACATGCGAATCGAAACTAACAAGGCTAGCTATGATATAGAATTAAAAAATCGAGATTTTGAAACTCAGGTCGAGAGACATGAGGAAATTAGCATATTTGAGGAGGGAGTTGAGAAGAGCCAGTGAGTAAATTAAAATGGTCATACCTGGCTCGTGTAATATCAGATTTCTGTGTTTAAACATGCAAATCGAAGCTAACAAGGCTAGCTATGATATAGAATTAAAAAATCGAGATTTTGAAACTCAGGTCAAGAGACATGAAGAAATTAGCATATTTGAGGAGGGAGTTGAGAAGAGCGTGTGAGTAAATTAAAATGGTCATACCTGGCTCGTGTGATATCGGATTTCTGTGTTCAAACATGCGAATCGAAACTAACAAGGCTAGCTATGATATAGACTTAAAAAATCAAGATTTTGAAACTCAGGTCGAGAGACATGAAGAAATTAGCATATTTGAGGAGGGAGTTGAGAAGAGCGTGTGAGTAAATTAAAATGGTCATACCTGGCTCGTGTGATATCGGATTTCTGTGTTCAAACATGCAAATCGAAGCTAACAAGGATAGCTATGATATAAAATTAAAAAATCAAGTTTTTGAAACTGACGTCGAAAGACATGAGGAAATTAGCATATTTGAGGAGGGAGTTGAGAAGAGCGAGTGAGTAAATTAAAATGGTCATACCTGGCTCGTGTGATATCGGATTTTTGTGTTCAAACATGCGAATCGAAACTAACAAGGCTAGCTATGATATAGACTTAAAAAATCGTGATTTCGAAACTGACGTCGAAAGACATGAGGAAATTAGCATGCTGGAGGAGGGAGTTGAGAAGAGCGAGTGAGTAAATTAAAATGGTCATACCTGGCTCGTGTGATATCGGATTTCTGTGTTCAAACATGCGAATCGAAGCTAAAAAGGCTAGTTATGATATAGAATTAAAAAATCGAGATTTTGAAACTCAGGTCGAGAGACATGAAGAAATTAGCATATTTGAGGAGGGAGTTGAGAAGAGCCAGTGAGTAAATTAAAATGGTCATACCTGGCTCGTGTGATATCGGATTTCTATGTTCAAACATGCAAATCGAAGCTAACAAGGCTAGCTATGATATAGAATTAAAAAATCGAGATTTTGAAACTCAGGTCGAGAGACATGAAGAAATTAGCATATTTGAGGAGGGAGTTGAGAAGAGCGTTTGTGTAAATTAAAATGGTCATACCTGGCTCGTGTGATATCGGATTTCTGTGTTCAAACATGCGAATCGAAGCTAACAAGGCTAGCTCTGATATAGAATTAAAAAATCGAGATTTTGAAACTCAGGTCGAGAGACATGAAGAAATTAGCATATTTGAGGAGGGAGTTGAGAAAAGCGTGTGAGTAAATTAAAATGGTCATACCTGGCTCGTGTGATATCGGATTTCTGTGTTCAAACATGCGAATCGAAACTAACAAGGCTAGCTATGATATAGAATTAAAAAATCGAGATTTTGAAAATCAGGTCGAGAGACATGAGGAAATTAGCATATTTGAGGAGGGAGTTGAGAAGAGCCAGTGAGTAAATTAAAATGGTCATACCTGGCTCGTGTGATATCGGATTTCTGTGTTCAAACATGCAAATCGAAGCTAACAAGGCTAGCTATGATATAGAATTAAAAAATCGAGATTTTGAAACTCAGGTCGAGAGACATGAAGAAATTAGCATATTTGAGGAGGGAGTTGAGAAGAGCGTGTGAGTAAATTAAAATGGTCATACCTGGCTCGTGTGATATCGGATTTCTGTGTTCAAACATGCGAATCGAAACTAAGAAGGCTAGCTATGATATAGACTTAAAAAATCGAGATTTTGAAACTCAGGTCGAGAGACATGAAGAAATTAGCATATTTGAGGAGGGAGTTGAGAAGAGCGTGTGAGTAAATTAAAATGGTCATACCGGGCTCGTGTGATATCGGATTTCTGTGTTCAAACATGCGAATCGAAACTAACAAGGCTAGCTATGATATAGACTTAAAAAATCGTGATTTCGAAACTGACGTCGAAAGACATGAGGAAATTAGCATGCTGGAGGAGGGAGTTGAGAAGAGCGAGTGAGTAAATTAAAATGGTCATACCTGGCTCGTGTGATATCGGATTTCTGTGTTCAAACATGCGAATCGAAACTAACAAGGCTAGCTATGATATAGAATTAAAAAATCGTGATTTTGAAACTCAGGTCGAGAGACATGAGGAAATTAGCATATTTGAGTAGGGAGTTGAGAAGAGCCAGTGAGTAAATTAAAATGGTCATACCTGGCTCGTGTGATATCGGATTTCTGTGTTCAAACATGCGAATCGAAGCTAACAAGGCTAGCTATGATATAGAATTAAAAAATCGAGATTTTGAAACTCAGGTCGAGAGACATGAAGAAATTAGCATATTTGAGGAGGGAGTTGAGAAGAGCGAGTGAGTATATTAAAATGGTCATACCTGGCTCGTGTGATATCGGATTTCTGTGTTCAAACATGCGAATCGAAACTAACAAGGCTAGCTATGATATAGAATTAAAAAATCGAGATTTTGAAACTCAGGTCGAGAGACATGAGGAAATTAGCATATTTGAGGAGGGAGTTGAGAAGAGCCAGTGAGTAAATTAAAATGGTCATACCTGGCTCGTGTAATATCAGATTTCTGTGTTTAAACATGCAAATCGAAGCTAACAAGGCTAGCTATGATATAGAATTAAAAAATCGAGATTTTGAAACTCAGGTCAAGAGACATGAAGAAATTAGCATATTTGAGGAGGGAGTTGAGAAGAGCGTGTGAGTAAATTAAAATGGTCATACCTGGCTCGTGTGATATCGGATTTCTGTGTTCAAACATGCGAATCGAAACTAACAAGGCTAGCTATGATATAGACTTAAAAAATCAAGATTTTGAAACTCAGGTCGAGAGACATGAAGAAATTAGCATATTTGAGGAGGGAGTTGAGAAGAGCGTGTGAGTAAATTAAAATGGTCATACCTGGCTCGTGTGATATCGGATTTCTGTGTTCAAACATGCGAATCGAAACTAACAAGGCTAGCTATGATATAGAATTAAAAAATCGTGATTTTGAAACTCAGGTCGAGAGACATGAGGAAATTAGCATATTTGAGGAGGGAGTTGAGAAGAGCGAGTGAGTAAATTAAAATGGTCATACCTGGCTCGTGTGATATCGGATTTTTGTGTTCAAACATGCGAATCGAAACTAACAAGGCTAGCTATGATATAGACTTAAAAAATCGTGATTTCGAAACTGACGTCGAAAGACATGAGGAAATTAGCATGCTGGAGGAGGGAGTTGAGAAGAGCGAGTGAGTAAATTAAAATGGTCATACCTGGCTCGTGTGATATCGGATTTCTGTGTTCAAACATGCGAATTGAAGCTAAAAAGGCTAGCTATGATATAGAATTAAAAAATCGTGATTTTGAAACTCAGGTCGAGAGACATGAGGAAATTAGCATATTTGAGGAGGGAGTTGAGAAAAGCGTGTGAGTAAATTAAAATGGTCATACCTGGCTCGTGTGATATCGGATTTCTGTGTTCAAACATGCGAATCGAAACTAACAAGGCTAGCTATGATATAGAATTAAAAAATCGAGATTTTGAAAATCAGGTCGAGAGACATGAGGAAATTAGCATATTTGAGGAGGGAGTTGAGAAGAGCCAGTGAGTAAATTAAAATGGTCATACCTGGCTCGTGTGATATCGGATTTCTGTGTTCAAACATGCAAATCGAAGCTAACAAGGCTAGCTATGATATAGAATTAAAAAATCGAGATTTTGAAACTCAGGTCGAGAGACATGAAGAAATTAGCATATTTGAGGAGGGAGTTGAGAAGAGCGTGTGAGTAAATTAAAATGGTCATACCTGGCTCGTGTGATATCGGATTTCTGTGTTCAAACATGCGAATCGAAACTAAGAAGGCTAGCTATGATATAGACTTAAAAAATCGAGATTTTGAAACTCAGGTCGAGAGACATGAAGAAATTAGCATATTTGAGGAGGGAGTTGAGAAGAGCGTGTGAGTAAATTAAAATGGTCATACCGGGCTCGTGTGATATCGGATTTCTGTGTTCAAACATGCGAATCGAAACTAACAAGGCTAGCTATGATATAGACGTAAAAAATCGTGATTTCGAAACTGACGTCGAAAGACATGAGGAAATTAGCATGCTGGAGGAGGGAGTTGAGAAGAGCGAGTGAGTAAATTAAAATGGTCATACCTGGCTCGTGTGATATCGGATTTCTGTGTTCAAACATGCGAATCGAAACTAACAAGGCTAGCTATGATATAGAATTAAAAAATCGTGATTTTGAAACTCAGGTCGAGAGACATGAGGAAATTAGCATATTTGAGGAGGGAGTTGAGAAGAGCCAGTGAGTAAATTAAAATGGTCATACCTGGCTCGTGTGATATCGGATTTCTGTGTTCAAACATGCGAATCGAAGCTAACAAGGCTAGCTATGATATAGAATTAAAAAACCGAGATTTTGAAACTCAGGTCGAGAGACATGAAGAAATTAGCATATTTGAGGAGGGAGTTGAGAAGAGCGAGTGAGTAAATTAAAATGGTCATACCTGGCTCGTGTGATATCGGATTTCTGTGTTCAAACATGCGAATCGAAACTAACAAGGCTAGCTATGATATAGAATTAAAAAATCGAGATTTTGAAACTCAGGTCGAGAGACATGAGGAAATTAGCATATTTGAGGAGGGAGTTGAGAAGAGCCAGTGAGTAAATTAAAATGGTCATACCTGGCTCGTGTAATATCAGATTTCTGTGTTTAAACATGCAAATCGAAGCTAACAAGGCTAGCTATGATATAGAATTAAAAAATCGAGATTTTGAAACTCAGATCAAGAGACATGAAGAAATTAGCATATTTGAGGAGGGAGTTGAGAAGAGCGTGTGAGTAAATTAAAATGGTCATACCTGGCTCGTGTGATATCGGATTTCTGTGTTCAAACATGCGAATCGAAACTAACAAGGCTAGCTATGATATAGACTTAAAAAATCAAGATTTTGAAACTCAGGTCGAGAGACATGAAGAAATTAGCATATTTGAGGAGGGAGTTGAGAAGAGCGTGTGAGTAAATTAAAATGGTCATACCTGGCTCGTGTGATATCGGATTTCTGTGTTCAAACATGCGAATCGAAACTAACAAGGCTAGCTATGATATAGAATTAAAAAATCGTGATTTTGAAACTCAGGTCGAGAGACATGAGGAAATTAGCATATTTGAGGAGGGAGTTGAGAAGAGCGAGTGAGTAAATCAAAATGGTCATACCTGGCTCGTGTGATATCGGATTTTTGTGTTCAAACATGCGAATCGAAACTAACAAGGCTAGCTATGATATAGACTTAAAAAATCGTGATTTCGAAACTGACGTCGAAAGACATGAGGAAATTAGCATGCTGGAGGAGGGAGTTGAGAAGAGCGAGTGAGTAAATTAAAATGGTCATACCTGGCTCGTGTGATATCGGATTTCTGTGTTCAAACATGCGAATCGAAGCTAACAAGGATAGCTATGATATAAAATTAAAAAATCAAGTTTTTGAAACTGACGTCGAAAGACATGAGGAAATTAGCATGCTGGAGGAGGGAGTTGAGAAGAGCGAGTGAGTAAATTAAAATGGTCATACCTGGCTCGTGTGATATCAGATTTCTGTGTTCAAACATGCGAATCGAAGCTAAAAAGGCTAGCTATGATATAGAATTAAAAAATCGAGATTTTGAAACTCAGGTCGAGAGACATGAAGAAATTAGCATATTTGAGGAGGGAGTTGAGAAGAGCGTGTGAGTAAATTAAAATGGTCATACCTGGCTCGTGTGATATCGGATTTCTGTGTTCAAACATGCGAATCGAAACTAACAAGGCTAGCTATGATATAGAATTAAAAAATCGAGATTTTGAAACTCAGGTCGAGAGACATGAAGAAATTAGCATATTTGAGGAGGGAGTTGAGAAGAGCCAGTGAGTAAATTAAAATGGTCATACCTGGCTCGTGTGATATCGGATTTCTGTGTTCAAACATGCGAATCGAAACTAACAAGGCTAGCTATGATATAGAATTAAAAAATCGAGATTTTGAAACTCAGGTCGAGAGACATGAAGAAATTAGCATATTTGAGGAGGGAGTTGAGAAGAGCCAGTGAGTAAATTAAAATGGTCATACCTGGCTCGTGTGATATCGGATTTCTGTGTTCAAACATGCAAATCGAAGCTAACAAGGCTAGCTATGATATAGAATTAAAAAATCGAGATTTTGAAACTCAGGTCGAGAGACATGAAGAAATTAGCATATTTGAGGAGGGAGTTGAGAAGAGCGTTTGTGTAAATTAAAATGGTCATACCTGGCTCGTGTGATATCGGATTTCTGTGTTCAAACATGCGAATCGAAACTAACAAGGCTAGCTATGATATAGACTTAAAAAATCGTGATTTCGAAACTGACGTCGAAAGACATGAGGAAATTAGCATGCTGGAGGAGGGAGTTGAGAAGAGCGAGTGAGTAAATTAAAATGGTCATACCTGGCTCGTGTGATATCGGATTTCTGTGTTCAAACATGCGAATCGAAGCTAAAAAGGCTAGCTATGATATAGAATTAAAAAATCGTGATTTTGAAACTCAGGTCGAGAGACATGAGGAAATTAGCATATTTGAGGAGGGAGTTGAGAAAAGCGTGTGAGTAAATTAAAATGGTCATACCTGGCTCGTGTGATATCGGATTTCTGTGTTCAAACATGCGAATCGAAACTAACAAGGCTAGCTATGATATAGAATTAAAAAATCGAGATTTTGAAAATCAGGTCGAGAGACATGAGGAAATTAGCATATTTGAGGAGGGAGTTGAGAAGAGCCAGTGAGTAAATTAAAATGGTCATACCTGGCTCGTGTGATATCGGATTTCTGTGTTCAAACATGCAAATCGAAGCTAACAAGGCTAGCTATGATATAGAATTAAAAAATCGAGATTTTGAAACTCAGGTCGAGAGACATGAAGAAATTAGCATATTTGAGGAGGGAGTTGAGAAGAGCGTGTGAGTAAATTAAAATGGTCATACCTGGCTCGTGTGATATCGGATTTCTGTGTTCAAACATGCGAATCGAAACTAAGAAGGCTAGCTATGATATAGACTTAAAAAATCGAGATTTTGAAACTCAGGTCGAGAGACATGAAGAAATTAGCATATTTGAGGAGGGAGTTGAGAAGAGCGTGTGAGTAAATTAAAATGGTCATACCGGGCTCGTGTGATATCGGATTTCTGTGTTCAAACATGCGAATCGAAACTAACAAGGCTAGCTATGATATAGACGTAAAAAATCGTGATTTCGAAACTGACGTCGAAAGACATGAGGAAATTAGCATGCTGGAGGAGGGAGTTGAGAAGAGCGAGTGAGTAAATTAAAATGGTCATACCTGGCTCGTGTGATATCGGATTTCTGTGTTCAAACATGCGAATCGAAACTAACAAGGCTAGCTATGATATAGAATTAAAAAATCGTGATTTTGAAACTCAGGTCGAGAGACATGAGGAAATTAGCATATTTGAGGAGGGAGTTGAGAAGAGCCAGTGAGTAAATTAAAATGGTCATACCTGGCTCGTGTGATATCGGATTTCTGTGTTCAAACATGCGAATCGAAGCTAACAAGGCTAGCTATGATATAGAATTAAAAAATCGAGATTTTGAAACTCAGGTCGAGAGACATGAAGAAATTAGCATATTTGAGGAGGGAGTTGAGAAGAGCGAGTGAGTAAATTAAAATGGTCATACCTGGCTCGTGTGATATCGGATTTCTGTGTTCAAACATGCGAATCGAAACTAACAAGGCTAGCTATGATATAGAATTAAAAAATCGAGATTTTGAAACTCAGGTCGAGAGACATGAGGAAATTAGCATATTTGAGGAGGGAGTTGAGAAGAGCCAGTGAGTAAATTAAAATGGTCATACCTGGCTCGTGTAATATCAGATTTCTGTGTTTAAACATGCAAATCGAAGCTAACAAGGCTAGCTATGATATAGAATTAAAAAATCGAGATTTTGAAACTCAGATCAAGAGACATGAAGAAATTAGCATATTTGAGGAGGGAGTTGAGAAGAGCGTGTGAGTAAATTAAAATGGTCATACCTGGCTCGTGTGATATCGGATTTCTGTGTTCAAACATGCGAATCGAAACTAACAAGGCTAGCTATGATATAGACTTAAAAAATCAAGATTTTGAAACTCAGGTCGAGAGACATGAAGAAATTAGCATATTTGAGGAGGGAGTTGAGAAGAGCGTGTGAGTAAATTAAAATGGTCATACCTGGCTCGTGTGATATCGGATTTCTGTGTTCAAACATGCGAATCGAAACTAACAAGGCTAGCTATGATATAGAATTAAAAAATCGTGATTTTGAAACTCAGGTCGAGAGACATGAGGAAATTAGCATATTTGAGGAGGGAGTTGAGAAGAGCGAGTGAGTAAATTAAAATGGTCATACCTGGCTCGTGTGATATCGGATTTTTGTGTTCAAACATGCGAATCGAAACTAACAAGGCTAGCTATGATATAGACTTAAAAAATCGTGATTTCGAAACTGACGTCGAAAGACATGAGGAAATTAGCATGCTGGAGGAGGGAGTTGAGAAGAGCGAGTGAGTAAATTAAAATGGTCATACCTGGCTCGTGTGATATCGGATTTCTGTGTTCAAACATGCGAATCGAAGCTAAAAAGGCTAGCTATGATATAGAATTAAAAAATCGAGATTTTGAAACTCAGGTCGAGAGACATGAAGAAATTAGCATATTTGAGGAGGGAGTTGAGAAGAGCCAGTGAGTAAATTAAAATGGTCATACCTGGCTCGTGTGATATCGGATTTCTGTGTTCAAACATGCAAATCGAAGCTAACAAGGCTAGCTATGATATAGAATTAAAAAATCGAGATTTTGAAACTCAGGTCGAGAGACATGAAGAAATTAGCATATTTGAGGAGGGAGTTGAGAAGAGCGTTTGTGTAAATTAAAATGGTCATACCTGGCTCGTGTGATATCGGATTTCTGTGTTCAAACATGCGAATCGAAGCTAACAAGGCTAGCTCTGATATAGAATTAAAAAATCGAGATTTTGAAACTCAGGTCGAGAGACATGAGGAAATTAGCATATTTGAGGAGGGAGTTGAGAAAAGCGTGTGAGTAAATTAAAATGGTCATACCTGGCTCGTGTGATATCGGATTTCTGTGTTCAAACATGCGAATCGAAACTAACAAGGCTAGCTATGATATAGAATTAAAAAATCGAGATTTTGAAAATCAGGTCGAGAGACATGAGGAAATTAGCATATTTGAGGAGGGAGTTGAGAAGAGCCAGTGAGTAAATTAAAATGGTCATACCTGGCTCGTGTGATATCGGATTTCTGTGTTCAAACATGCAAATCGAAGCTAACAAGGCTAGCTATGATATAGAATTAAAAAATCGAGATTTTGAAACTCAGGTCGAGAGACATGAAGAAATTAGCATATTTGAGGAGGGAGTTGAGAAGAGCGTGTGAGTAAATTAAAATGGTCATACCTGGCTCGTGTGATATCGGATTTCTGTGTTCAAACATGCGAATCGAAACTAAGAAGGCTAGCTATGATATAGACTTAAAAAATCGAGATTTTGAAACTCAGGTCGAGAGACATGAAGAAATTAGCATATTTGAGGAGGGAGTTGAGAAGAGCCAGTGAGTAAATTAAAATGGTCATACCTGGCTCGTGTGATATCGGATTTCTGTGTTCAAACATGCGAATCGAAACTAACAAGGCTAGCTATGATATAGAATTAAAAAATCGAGATTTTGAAACTCAGGTCGAGAGACATGAAGAAATTAGCATATTTGAGGAGGGAGTTGAGAAGAGCCAGTGAGTAAATTAAAATGGTCATACCTGGCTCGTGTGATATCGGATTTCTGTGTTCAAACATGCGAATCGAAACTAACAAGGCTAGCTATGATATAGAATTAAAAAATCGTGATTTTGAAACTCAGGTCGAGAGACATGAGGAAACTAGCATATTTGAGGAGGGAGTTGAGAAGAGCCAGTGAGTAAATTAAAATGGTCATACCTGGCTCGTGTGATATCGGATTTCTGTGTTCAAACATGCAAATCGAAGCTAACAAGGATAGCTATGATATAAAATTAAAAAATCAAGTTTTTGAAACTGACGTCGAAAGACATGAGGAAATTAGCATGCTGGAGGAGGGAGTTGAGAAGAGCGAGTGAGTAAATTAAAATGGTCATACCTGGCTCGTGTGATATCGGATTTCTGTGTTCAAACATGCGAATCGAAACTAACAAGGCTAGCTATGATATAGAATTAAAAAATCGTGATTTTGAAACTCAGGTCGAGAGACATGAGGAAATTAGCATATTTGAGGAGGGAGTTGAGAAGAGCGAGTGAGTAAATTAAAATGGTCATACCTGGCTCGTGTGATATCGGATTTTTGTGTTCAAACATGCGAATCGAAACTAACAAGGCTAGCTATGATATAGACTTAAAAAATCGTGATTTCGAAACTGACGTCGAAAGACATGAGGAAATTAGCATGCTGGAGGAGGGAGTTGAGAAGAGCGAGTGAGTAAATTAAAATGGTCATACCTGGCTCGTGTGATATCGGATTTCTGTGTTCAAACATGCGAATCGAAGCTAAAAAGGCTAGCTATGATATAGAATTAAAAAATCGAGATTTTGAAACTCAGGTCGAGAGACATGAAGAAATTAGCATATTTGAGGAGGGAGTTGAGAAGAGCCAGTGAGTAAATTAAAATGGTCATACCTGGCTCGTGTGATATCGGATTTCTGTGTTCAAACATGCAAATCGAAGCTAACAAGGCTAGCTATGATATAGAATTAAAAAATCGAGATTTTGAAACTCAGGTCGAGAGACATGAAGAAATTAGCATATTTGAGGAGGGAGTTGAGAAGAGCGTTTGTGTAAATTAAAATAGTCATACCTGGCTCGTGTGATATCGGATTTCTGTGTTCAAACATGCGAATCGAAGCTAACAAGGCTAGCTCTGATATAGAATTAAAAAATCGAGATTTTGAAACTCAGGTCGAGAGACATGAGGAAATTAGCATATTTGAGGAGGGAGTTGAGAAAAGCGTGTGAGTAAATTAAAATGGTCATACCTGGCTCGTGTGATATCGGATTTCTGTGTTCAAACATGCGAATCGAAACTAACAAGGCTAGCTATGATATAGAATTAAAAAATCGAGATTTTGAAAATCAGGTCGAGAGACATGAGGAAATTAGCATATTTGAGGAGGGAGTTGAGAAGAGCCAGTGAGTAAATTAAAATGGTCATACCTGGCTCGTGTGATATCGGATTTCTGTGTTCAAACATGCAAATCGAAGCTAACAAGGCTAGCTATGATATAGAATTAAAAAATCGAGATTTTGAAACTCAGGTCGAGAGACATGAAGAAATTAGCATATTTGAGGAGGGAGTTGAGAAGAGCGTGTGAGTAAATTAAAATGGTCATACCTGGCTCGTGTGATATCGGATTTCTGTGTTCAAACATGCGAATCGAAACTAAGAAGGCTAGCTATGATATAGACTTAAAAAATCGAGATTTTGAAACTCAGGTCGAGAGACATGAAGAAATTAGCATATTTGAGGAGGGAGTTGAGAAGAGCCAGTGAGTAAATTAAAATGGTCATACCTGGCTCGTGTGATATCGGATTTCTGTGTTCAAACATGCGAATCGAAACTAACAAGGCTAGCTATGATATAGAATTAAAAAATCGAGATTTTGAAACTCAGGTCGAGAGACATGAAGAAATTAGCATATTTGAGGAGGGAGTTGAGAAGAGCCAGTGAGTAAATTAAAATGGTCATACCTGGCTCGTGTGATATCGGATTTCTGTGTTCAAACATGCGAATCGAAACTAACAAGGCTAGCTATGATATAGAATTAAAAAATCGTGATTTTGAAACTCAGGTCGAGAGACATGAGGAAACTAGCATATTTGAGGAGGGAGTTGAGAAGAGCCAGTGAGTAAATTAAAATGGTCATACCTGGCTCGTGTGATATCGGATTTCTGTGTTCAAACATGCAAATCGAAGCTAACAAGGATAGCTATGATATAAAATTAAAAAATCAAGTTTTTGAAACTGACGTCGAAAGACATGAGGAAATTAGCATGCTGGAGGAGGGAGTTGAGAAGAGCGAGTGAGTAAATTAAAATGGTCATACCTGGCTCGTGTGATATCGGATTTCTGTGTTCAAACATGCGAATCGAAACTAACAAGGCTAGCTATGATATAGAATTAAAAAATCGAGATTTTGAAACTCAGGTCGAGAGACATGAAGAAATTAGCATATTTGAGGAGGGAGTTGAGAAGAGCCAGTGAGTAAATTAAAATGGTCATACCTGGCTCGTGTGATATCGGATTTCTGTGTTCAAACATGCGAATCGAAGCTAACAAGGCTAGCTATGATATAGAATTAAAAAATCGTGATTTTGAAACTCAGGTCGAGAGACATGAGGAAACTAGCATATTTGAGGAGGGAGTTGAGAAGAGCCAGTGAGTAAATTAAAATGGTCATACCTGGCTCGTGTGATATCGGATTTCTGTGTTCAAACATGCAAATCGAAGCTAACAAGGATAGCTATGATATAAAATTAAAAAATCAAGTTTTTGAAACTGACGTCGAAAGACATGAGGAAATTAGCATGCTGGAGGAGGGAGTTGAGAAGAGCGAGTGAGTAAATTAAAATGGTCATACCTGGCTCGTGTGATATCAGATTTCTGTGTTCAAACATGCGAATCGAAGCTAAAAAGGCTAGCTATGATATAGAATTAAAAAATCGAGATTTTGAAACTCAGGTCGAGAGACATGAAGAAATTAGCATATTTGAGGAGGGAGTTGAGAAGAGCGTGTGAGTAAATTAAAATGGTCATACCTGGCTCGTGTGATATCGGATTTCTGTGTTCAAACATGCGAATCGAAACTAACAAGGCTAGCTATGATATAGAATTAAAAAATCGAGATTTTGAAACTCAGGTCGAGAGACATGAAGAAATTAGCATATTTGAGGAGGGAGTTGAGAAGAGCCAGTGAGTAAATTAAAATGGTCATACCTGGCTCGTGTGATATCGGATTTCTGTGTTCAAACATGCGAATCGAAACTAACAAGGCTAGCTATGATATAGAATTAAAAAATCGTGATTTTGAAACTCAGGTCGAGAGACATGAGGAAACTAGCATATTTGAGGAGGGAGTTGAGAAGAGCCAGTGAGTAAATTAAAATGGTCATACCTGGCTCGTGTGATATCGGCTTTCTGTGTTCAAACATGCAAATCGAAGCTAACAAGGATAGCTATGATATAAAATTAAAAAATCAAGTTTTTGAAACTGACGTCGAAAGACATGAGGAAATTAGCATGCTGGAGGAGGGAGTTGAGAAGAGCGAGTGAGTAAATTAAAATGGTCATACCTGGCTCGTGTGATATCGGATTTCTGTGTTCAAACATGCGAATCGAAGCTAACAAGGCTAGCTCTGATATGGAATTAAAAAATCGAGATTTTGAAACTCAGGTCGAGAGACATGAGGAGATTAGCATATTTGAGGAGGGAGTTGAGAAGAGCGTGTGAGTAAATTAAAATGGTCATACCGGGCTCGTGTGATATCGGATTTCTGTGTTCAAACATGCGAATCGAAACTAACAAGGCTAGCTATGATATAGACTTAAAAAATCGTGATTTCGAAACTGACGTCGAAAGACATGAGGAAATTAGCATGCTGGAGGAGGGAGTTGAGAAGAGCGAGTGAGTAAATTAAAATGGTCATACCTGGCTCGTGTGATATCGGATTTCTGTGTTCAAACATGCGAATCGAAACTAACAAGGCTAGCTATGATATAGAATTAAAAAATCGTGATTTTGAAACTCAGGTCGAGAGACATGAGGAAATTAGCATATTTGAGGAGGGAGTTGAGAAGAGCCAGTGAGTAAATTAAAATGGTCATACCTGGCTCGTGTGATATCGGATTTCTGTGTTCAAACATGCGAATCGAAGCTAACAAGGCTAGCTATGATATAGAATTAAAAAATCGTGAGTTTGAAACTCAGGTCGAGAGACATGAAGAAATTAGCATATTTGAGGAGGGAGTTGAGAAGAGCGTTTGTGTAAATTAAAATGGTCATACCTGGCTCGTGTGATATCGGATTTCTGTGTTCAAACATGCGAATCGAAGCTAACAAGGCTAGCTCTGATATAGAATTAAAAAATCGAGATTTTGAAACTCAGGTCGAGAGACATGAGGAAATTAGCATATTTGAGGAGGGAATTGAGAAGAGCGTGTGAGTAAATTAAAATGGTCATACCTGGCTCGTGTGATATCGGATTTCTGTGTTCAAACATGCGAATCGAAACTAACAAGGCTAGCTATGATATAGAATTAAAAAATCGAGATTTTGAAAATCAGGTCGAGAGACATGAGGAAATTAGCATATTTGAGGAGGGAGTTGAGAAGAGCCAGTGAGTAAATTAAAATGGTCATACCTGGCTCGTGTGATATCGGATTTCTGTGTTCAAACATGCAAATCGAAGCTAACAAGGCTAGCTATGATATAGAATTAAAAAATCGAGATTTTGAAACTCAGGTCGAGAGACATGAAGAAATTAGCATATTTGAGGAGGGAGTTGAGAAGAGCGTGTGAGTAAATTAAAATGGTCATACCTGGCTCGTGTGATATCGGATTTCTGTGTTCAAACATGCGAATCGAAACTAACAAGGCTAGCTATGATATAGAATTAAAAAATCGAGATTTTGAAACTCAGGTCGAGAGACATGAAGAAATTAGCATATTTGAGGAGGGAGTTGAGAAGAGCCAGTGAGTAAATTAAAATGGTCATACCTGGCTCGTGTGATATCGGATTTCTGTGTTCAAACATGCGAATCGAAACTAACAAGGCTAGCTATGATATAGAATTAAAAAATCGTGATTTTGAAACTCAGGTCGAGAGACATGAGGAAACTAGCATATTTGAGGAGGGAGTTGAGAAGAGCCAGTGAGTAAATTAAAATGGTCATACCTGGCTCGTGTGATATCGGATTTCTGTGTTCAAACATGCAAATCGAAGCTAACAAGGATAGCTATGATATAAAATTAAAAAATCAAGTTTTTGAAACTGACGTCGAAAGACATGAGGAAATTAGCATGCTGGAGGAGGGAGTTGAGAAGAGCGAGTGAGTAAATTAAAATGGTCATACCTGGCTCGTGTGATATCGGATTTCTGTGTTCAAACATGCGAATCGAAGCTAACAAGGCTAGCTCTGATATAGAATTAAAAAATCGAGATTTTGAAACTCAGGTCGAGAGACATGAGGAAATTAGCATATTTGAGGAGGGAGTTGAGAAGAGCGTGTGAGTAAATTAAAATGGTCATACCGGGCTCGTGTGATATCGGATTTCTGTGTTCAAACATGCGAATCGAAACTAACAAGGCTAGCTATGATATAGACTTAAAAAATCGTGATTTCGAAACTGACGTCGAAAGACATGAGGAAATTAGCATGCTGGAGGAGGGAGTTGAGAAGAGCGAGTGAGTAAATTAAAATGGTCATACCTGGCTCGTGTGATATCGGATTTCTGTGTTCAAACATGCGAATCGAAACTAACAAGGCTAGCTATGATATAGAATTAAAAAATCGTGATTTTGAAACTCAGGTCGAGAGACATGAGGAAATTAGCATATTTGAGGAGGGAGTTGAGAAGAGCCAGTGAGTAAATTAAAATGGTCATACCTGGCTCGTGTGATATCGGATTTCTGTGTTCAAACATGCGAATCGAAGCTAACAAGGCTAGCTATGATATAGAATTAAAAAATCGTGAGTTTGAAACTCAGGTCGAGAGACATGAAGAAATTAGCATATTTGAGGAGGGAGTTGAGAAGAGCGTTTGTGTAAATTAAAATGGTCATACCTGGCTCGTGTGATATCGGATTTCTGTGTTCAAACATGCGAATCGAAGCTAACAAGGCTAGCTCTGATATAGAATTAAAAAATCGAGATTTTGAAACTCAGGTCGAGAGACATGAGGAAATTAGCATATTTGAGGAGGGAGTTGAGAAGAGCGTGTGAGTAAATTAAAATGGTCATACCTGGCTCGTGTGATATCGGATTTCTGTGTTCAAACATGCGAATCGAAACTAACAAGGCTAGCTATGATATAGAATTAAAAAATCGAGATTTTGAAAATCAGGTCGAGAGACATGAGGAAATTAGCATATTTGAGGAGGGAGTTGAGAAGAGCCAGTGAGTAAATTAAAATGGTCATACCTGGCTCGTGTGATATCGGATTTCTGTGTTCAAACATGCAAATCGAAGCTAACAAGGCTAGCTATGATATAGAATTAAAAAATCGAGATTTTGAAACTCAGGTCGAGAGACATGAAGAAATTAGCATATTTGAGGAGGGAGTTGAGAAGAGCGTGTGAGTAAATTAAAATGGTCATACCTGGCTCGTGTGATATCGGATTTCTGTGTTCAAACATGCGAATCGAAACTAACAAGGCTAGCTATGATATAGAATTAAAAAATCGAGATTTTGAAACTCAGGTCGAGAGACATGAAGAAATTAGCATATTTGAGGAGGGAGTTGAGAAGAGCCAGTGAGTAAATTAAAATGGTCATACCTGGCTCGTGTGATATCGGATTTCTGTGTTCAAACATGCGAATCGAAACTAACAAGGCTAGCTATGATATAGAATTAAAAAATCGTGATTTTGAAACTCAGGTCGAGAGACATGAGGAAACTAGCATATTTGAGGAGGGAGTTGAGAAGAGCCAGTGAGTAAATTAAAATGGTCATACCTGGCTCGTGTGATATCGGATTTCTGTGTTCAAACATGCAAATCGAAGCTAACAAGGATAGCTATGATATAAAATTAAAAAATCAAGTTTTTGAAACTGACGTCGAAAGACATGAGGAAATTAGCATGCTGGAGGAGGGAGTTGAGAAGAGCGAGTGAGTAAATTAAAATGGTCATACCTGGCTCGTGTGATATCGGATTTCTGTGTTCAAACATGCGAATCGAAGCTAACAAGGCTAGCTCTGATATAGAATTAAAAAATCGAGATTTTGAAACTCAGGTCGAGAGACATGAGGAAATTAGCATATTTGAGGAGGGAGTTGAGAAGAGCGTGTGAGTAAATTAAAATGGTCATACCGGGCTCGTGTGATATCGGATTTCTGTGTTCAAACATGCGAATCGAAACTAACAAGGCTAGCTATGATATAGACTTAAAAAATCGTGATTTCGAAACTGACGTCGAAAGACATGAGGAAATTAGCATGCTGGAGGAGGGAGTTGAGAAGAGCGAGTGAGTAAATTAAAATGGTCATACCTGGCTCGTGTGATATCGGATTTCTGTGTTCAAACATGCGAATCGAAACTAACAAGGCTAGCTATGATATAGAATTAAAAAATCGTGATTTTGAAACTCAGGTCGAGAGACATGAGGAAATTAGCATATTTGAGGAGGGAGTTGAGAAGAGCCAGTGAGTAAATTAAAATGGTCATACCTGGCTCGTGTGATATCGGATTTCTGTGTTCAAACATGCGAATCGAAGCTAACAAGGCTAGCTATGATATAGAATTAAAAAATCGTGAGTTTGAAACTCAGGTCGAGAGACATGAAGAAATTAGCATATTTGAGGAGGGAGTTGAGAAGAGCGTTTGTGTAAATTAAAATGGTCATACCTGGCTCGTGTGATATCGGATTTCTGTGTTCAAACATGCGAATCGAAGCTAACAAGGCTAGCTCTGATATAGAATTAAAAAATCGAGATTTTGAAACTCAGGTCGAGAGACATGAGGAAATTAGCATATTTGAGGAGGGAGTTGAGAAGAGCGTGTGAGTAAATTAAAATGGTCATACCTGGCTCGTGTGATATCGGATTTCTGTGTTCAAACATGCGAATCGAAACTAACAAGGCTAGCTATGATATAGAATTAAAAAATCGAGATTTTGAAAATCAGGTCGAGAGACATGAGGAAATTAGCATATTTGAGGAGGGAGTTGAGAAGAGCCAGTGAGTAAATTAAAATGGTCATACCTGGCTCGTGTGATATCGGATTTCTGTGTTCAAACATGCAAATCGAAGCTAACAAGGCTAGCTATGATATAGAATTAAAAAATCGAGATTTTGAAACTCAGGTCGAGAGACATGAAGAAATTAGCATATTTGAGGAGGGAGTTGAGAAGAGCGTGTGAGTAAATTAAAATGGTCATACCTGGCTCGTGTGATATCGGATTTCTGTGTTCAAACATGCGAATCGAAACTAACAAGGCTAGCTATGATATAGAATTAAAAAATCGAGATTTTGAAACTCAGGTCGAGAGACATGAAGAAATTAGCATATTTGAGGAGGGAGTTGAGAAGAGCCAGTGAGTAAATTAAAATGGTCATACCTGGCTCGTGTGATATCGGATTTCTGTGTTCAAACATGCGAATCGAAACTAACAAGGCTAGCTATGATATAGAATTAAAAAATCGTGATTTTGAAACTCAGGTCGAGAGACATGAGGAAACTAGCATATTTGAGGAGGGAGTTGAGAAGAGCCAGTGAGTAAATTAAAATGGTCATACCTGGCTCGTGTGATATCGGATTTCTGTGTTCAAACATGCAAATCGAAGCTAACAAGGATAGCTATGATATAAAATTAAAAAATCAAGTTTTGGAAACTGACGTCGAAAGACATGAGGAAATTAGCATGCTGGAGGAGGGAGTTGAGAAGAGCGAGTGAGTAAATTAAAATGGTCATACCTGGCTCGTGTGATATCGGATTTCTGTGTTCAAACATGCGAATCGAAGCTAACAAGGCTAGCTCTGATATAGAATTAAAAAATCGAGATTTTGAAACTCAGGTCGAGAGACATGAGGAAATTAGCATATTTGAGGAGGGAGTTGAGAAGAGCGTGTGAGTAAATTAAAATGGTCATACCGGGCTCGTGTGATATCGGATTTCTGTGTTCAAACATGCGAATCGAAACTAACAAGGCTAGCTATGATATAGACTTAAAAAATCGTGATTTCGAAACTGACGTCGAAAGACATGAGGAAATTAGCATGCTGGAGGAGGGAGTTGAGAAGAGCGAGTGAGTAAATTAAAATGGTCATACCTGGCTCGTGTGATATCGGATTTCTGTGTTCAAACATGCGAATCGAAACTAACAAGACTAGCTATGATATAGAATTAAAAAATCGTGATTTTGAAACTCAGGTCGAGAGACATGAGGAAATTAGCATGTTTGAGGAGGGAGTTGAGAAGAGCCAGTGAGTAAATTAAAATGGTCATACCTGGCTCGTGTGATATCGGATTTCTGTGTTCAAACATGCGAATCGAAGCTAACAAGGCTAGCTATGATATAGAATTAAAAAATCGAGATTTTGAAACTCAGGTCGAGAGACATGAAGAAATTAGCATATTTGAGGAGGGAGTTGAGAAGAGCGTGTGTGTAAATTAAAATGGTCATACCTGGCTCGTGTGATATCGGATTTCTGTGTTCAAACATGCGAATCGAAGCTAACAAGGCTAGCTATGATATAGAATTAAAAAATCGAGATTTTGAAACTCAGGTCGAGAGACATGAAGAAATTAGCATATTTGAGGAGGGAGTTGAGAAGAGCGTGTGAGTAAATTAAAATGGTCATACCTGGCTCGTGTGATATCGGATTTCTGTGTTCAAACATGCGAATCGAAACTAACAAGGCTAGCTATGATATAGACTTAAGAAATCGTGATTTCGAAACTGACGTCGAAAGACATGAGGAAATTAGCATGCTGGAGGAGGGAGTTGAGAAGAGCGAGTGAGTAAATTAAAATGGTCATACCTGGCTCGTGTGATATCGGATTTCTGTGTTCAAACATGCGAATCGAAACTAACAAGGCTAGCTATGATATAGAATTAAAAAATCGTGATTTTGAAACTCAGGTCGAGAGACATGAGGAAATTAGCATATTTGAGGAGGGAGTTGAGAAGAGCCAGTGAGTAAATTAAAATGGTCATACCTGGCTCGTGTGATATCGGATTTCTGTGTTCAAACATGCGAATCGAAGCTAACAAGGCTAGCTATGATATAGAATTAAAAAATCGTGAGTTTGAAACTCAGGTCGAGAGACATGAAGAAATTAGCATATTTGAGGAGGGAGTTGAGAAGAGCGTTTGTGTAAATTAAAATGGTCATACCTGGCTCGTGTGATATCGGATTTCTGTGTTCAAACATGCGAATCGAAGCTAACAAGGCTAGCTCTGATATAGAATTAAAAAATCGAGATTTTGAAACTCAGGTCGAGAGACATGAGGAAATTAGCATATTTGAGGAGGGAGTTGAGAAGAGCGTGTGAGTAAATTAAAATGGTCATACCTGGCTCGTGTGATATCGGATTTCTGTGTTCAAACATGCGAATCGAAACTAACAAGGCTAGCTATGATATAGAATTAAAAAATCGAGATTTTGAAAATCAGGTCGAGAGACATGAGGAAATTAGCATATTTGAGGAGGGAGTTGAGAAGAGCCAGTGAGTAAATTAAAATGGTCATACCTGGCTCGTGTGATATCGGATTTCTGTGTTCAAACATGCAAATCGAAGCTAACAAGGCTAGCTATGATATAGAATTAAAAAATCGAGATTTTGAAACTCAGGTCGAGAGACATGAAGAAATTAGCATATTTGAGGAGGGAGTTGAGAAGAGCGTGTGAGTAAATTAAAATGGTCATACCTGGCTCGTGTGATATCGGATTTCTGTGTTCAAACATGCGAATCGAAACTAACAAGGCTAGCTATGATATAGAATTAAAAAATCGAGATTTTGAAACTCAGGTCGAGAGACATGAAGAAATTAGCATATTTGAGGAGGGAGTTGAGAAGAGCCAGTGAGTAAATTAAAATGGTCATACCTGGCTCGTGTGATATCGGATTTCTGTGTTTAAACATGCGAATCGAAACTAACAAGGCTAGCTATGATATAGAATTAAAAAATCGTGATTTTGAAACTCAGGTCGAGAGACATGAGGAAACTAGCATATTTGAGGAGGGAGTTGAGAAGAGCCAGTGAGTAAATTAAAATGGTCATACCTGGCTCGTGTGATATCGGATTTCTGTGTTCAAACATGCAAATCGAAGCTAACAAGGATAGCTATGATATAAAATTAAAAAATCAAGTTTTTGAAACTGACGTCGAAAGACATGAGGAAATTAGCATGCTGGAGGAGGGAGTTGAGAAGAGCGAGTGAGTAAATTAAAATGGTCATACCTGGCTCGTGTGATATCGGATTTCTGTGTTCAAACATGCGAATCGAAGCTAACAAGGCTAGCTCTGATATAGAATTAAAAAATCGAGATTTTGAAACTCAGGTCGAGAGACATGAGGAAATTAGCATATTTGAGGAGGGAGTTGAGAAGAGCGTGTGAGTAAATTAAAATGGTCATACCGGGCTCGTGTGATATCGGATTTCTGTGTTCAAACATGCGAATCGAAACTAACAAGGCTAGCTATGATATAGACTTAAAAAATCGTGATTTCGAAACTGACGTCGAAAGACATGAGGAAATTAGCATGCTGGAGGAGGGAGTTGAGAAGAGCGAGTGAGTAAATTAAAATGGTCATACCTGGCTCGTGTGATATCGGATTTCTGTGTTCAAACATGCGAATCGAAACTAACAAGGCTAGCTATGATATAGAATTAAAAAATCGTGATTTTGAAACTCAGGTCGAGAGACATGAGGAAATTAGCATGTTTGAGGAGGGAGTTGAGAAGAGCCAGTGAGTAAATTAAAATGGTCATACCTGGCTCGTGTGATATCGGATTTCTGTGTTCAAACATGCGAATCGAAGCTAACAAGGCTAGCTATGATATAGAATTAAAAAATCGAGATTTTGAAACTCAGGTCGAGAGACATGAAGAAATTAGCATATTTGAGGAGGGAGTTGAGAAGAGCGTGTGTGTAAATTAAAATGGTCATACCTGGCTCGTGTGATATCGGATTTCTGTGTTCAAACATGCGAATCGAAGCTAACAAGGCTAGCTATGATATAGAATTAAAAAATCGAGATTTTGAAACTCAGGTCGAGAGACATGAAGAAATTAGCATATTTGAGGAGGGAGTTGAGAAGAGCGTGTGAGTAAATTAAAATGGTCATACCTGGCTCGTGTGATATCGGATTTCTGTGTTCAAACATGCGAATCGAAACTAACAAGGCTAGCTATGATATAGACTTAAGAAATCGTGATTTCGAAACTGACGTCGAAAGACATGAGGAAATTAGCATGCTGGAGGAGGGAGTTGAAAAGAGCGAGTGAGTAAATTAAAATGGTCATACCTGGCTCGTGTGATATCGGATTTCTGTGTTCAAACATGCGAATCGAAGCTAACAAGGCTAGCTATGATATAGAATTAAAAAATCGAGATTTTGAAACTCAGGTGAGAGACATGAGGAAATTAGCATATTTGATGAGGGAGTTGAGAAGAGCCAGTGAGTAAATTAAAATGGTCATACCTGGCTCGTGTGATATCGGATTTCTGTGTTCAAACATGCGAATCGAAGCTAACAAGGCTAGCTATGATATAGAATTAAAAAATCGAGATTTTGAAACTCAGGTCGAGAGACATGAAGAAATTAGCATATTTGAGGAGGGAGTTGAGAAGAGCCAGTGAGTAAATTAAAATGGTCATACCTGGCTCGTGTGATATCGGATTTCTGTGTTCAAACATGCGAATCGAAACTAACAAGGCTAGCTATGATATAGAATTAAAAAATCGTGATTTTGAAACTCAGGTCGAGAGACATGAGGAAACTAGCATATTTGAGGAGGGAGTTGAGAAGAGCCAGTGAGTAAATTAAAATGGTCATACCTGGCTCGTGTGATATCGGATTTCTGTGTTCAAACATGCAAATCGAAGCTAACAAGGATAGCTATGATATAAAATTAAAAAATCAAGTTTTTGAAACTGACGTCGAAAGACATGAGGAAATTAGCATGCTGGAGGAGGGAGTTGAGAAGAGCGAGTGAGTAAATTAAAATGGTCATACCTGGCTCGTGTGATATCGGATTTCTGTGTTCAAACATGCGAATCGAAGCTAAAAAGGCTAGCTATGATATAGAATTAAAAAATCGAGATTTTGAAACTCAGGTCGAGAGACATGAAGAAATTAGCATATTTGAGGAGGGAGTTGAGAAGAGCGTGTGAGTAAATTAAAATGGTCATACCTGGCTAGTGTGATATCGGATTTCTGTGTTCAAACATGCGAATCGAAGCTAAAAAGGCTAGCTATGATATAGAATTAAAAAATCGAGATTTTGAAACTCAGGTCGAGAGACATGAAGAAATTAGCATATTTGAGGAGGGAGTTGAGAAGAGCCAGTGAGTAAATTAAAATGGTCATACCTGGCTCGTGTGATATCGGATTTCTGTGTTCAAACATGCGAATCGAAACTAACAAGGCTAGCTATGATATAGAATTAAAAAATCGAGATTTTGAAACTCAGGTCGAGAGACATGAAGAAATTAGCATATTTGAGGAGGGAGTTGAGAAGAGCCAGTGAGTAAATTAAAATGGTCATACCTGGCTCGTGTGATATCGGATTTCTGTGTTCAAACATGCGAATCGAAACTAACAAGGCTAGCTATGATATAGAATTAAAAAATCGTGATTTTGAAACTCAGGTCGAGAGACATGAGGAAACTAGCATATTTGAGGAGGGAGTTGAGAAGAGCCAGTGAGTAAATTAAAATGGTCATACCTGGCTCGTGTGATATCGGATTTCTGTATTCAAACATGCAAATCGAAGCTAACAAGGATAGCTATGATATAAAATTAAAAAATCAAGTTTTTGAAACTGACGTCGAAAGACATGAGGAAATTAGCATGCTGGAGGAGGGAGTTGAGAAGAGCGAGTGAGTAAATTAAAATGGTCATACCTGGCTCGTGTGATATCGGATTTCTGTGTTCAAACATGCGAATCGAAGCTAACAAGGCTAGCTCTGATATAGAATTAAAAAATCGAGATTTTGAAACTCAGGTCGAGAGACATGAGGAAATTAGCATATTTGAGGAGGGAGTTGAGAAGAGCGTGTGAGTAAATTAAAATGGTCATACCGGGCTCGTGTGATATCGGATTTCTGTGTTCAAACATGCGAATCGAAACTAACAAGGCTAGCTATGATATAGACTTAAAAAATCGTGATTTCGAAACTGACGTCGAAAGACATGAGGAAATTAGCATGCTGGAGGAGGGAGTTGAGAAGAGCGAGTGAGTAAATTAAAATGGTCATACCTGGCTCGTGTGATATCGGATTTCTGTGTTCAAACATGCGAATCGAAACTAACAAGGCTAGCTATGATATAGAATTAAAAAATCGTGATTTTGAAACTCAGGTCGAGAGACATGAGGAAATTAGCATATTTGAGGAGGGAGTTGAGAAGAGCCAGTGAGTAAATTAAAATGGTCATACCTGGCTCGTGTGATATCGGATTTCTGTGTTCAAACATGCGAATCGAAGCTAACAAGGCTAGCTATGATATAGAATTAAAAAATCGTGAGTTTGAAACTCAGGTCGAGAGACATGAGGAAATTAGCATATTTGAGGAGGGAGTTGAGAACAGTCAGTGAGTAAATTAAAATGGTCATACCTGGCTCGTGTGATATCGGATTTCTGTGTTCAAACATGCAAATCGAAGCTAACAAGGCTAGCTATGATATAGAATTAAAAAATCGAGATTTTGAAACTCAGGTCGAGAGACATGAAGAAATTAGCATATTTGAGGAGGGAGTTGAGAAGAGCGTGTGTGTAAATTAAAATGGTAATACCTGGCTCGTGTGATATCGGATTTCTGTGTTCAAACATGCGAATCGAAGCTAACAAGGCTAGCTATGATATAGAATTAAAAAATCGAGATTTTGAAACTCAGGTCGAGAGACATGAAGAAATTAGCATATTTGAGGAGGGAGTTGAGAAGAGCGTGTGAGTAAATTAAAATGGTCATACCTGGCTCGTGTGATATCGGATTTCTGTGTTCAAACATGCGAATCGAAACTAACAAGGCTAGCTATGATATAGAATTAAAAAATCGAGATTTCGAAACTCAGGTGAGAGACATGAGGAAATTAGCATATTTGAGGAGGGAGTTGAGAAGAGCCAGTGAGTAAATTAAATTGGTCATACCTGGCTCGTGTGATATCGGATTTCTGTGTTCAAACATGCAAATCGAAGCTAACACGGCTAGCTATGATATAGAATTAAAAAATCGAGATTTTGAAACTCAGGTCGAGAGACATGAAGAAATTAGCATATTTGAGGAGGGAGTTGAGAAGAGCGAGTGAGTAAATTAAAATGGTCATACCTGGCTCGTGTGATATCGGATTTCTGTGTTCAAACATGCGAATCGAAACTAACAAGGCTAGCTATGATATAGAATTAAAAAATCGAGATTTTGAAACTCAGGTCGAGAGACATGAGGAAATTAGCATATTTGAGGAGGGAGTTGAGAAGAGTCAGTGAGTAAATTAAAATGGTCATACCTGGCTCGTGTGATATCGGATTTCTGTGTTCAAACATGCGAATCGAAACTAACAAGGCTAGCTATGATATAGACTTAAAAAATCGTGATTTCGAAACTGACGTCGAAAGACATGAGGAAATTAGCATATTTGAGGAGGGAGTTGAGAAGAGCGAGTGAGTAAATTAAAATGGTCATACCTGGCTCGTGTGATATCGGATTTCTGTGTTCAAACATGCAAATCGAAACTAACAAGGCTAGCTATGATATAGAATTAAAAAATCGAGATTTTGAAACTCAGGTCGAGAGACATGAAGAAATTAGCATATTTGAGGAGGGAGTTGAGAAGAGCGTGTGTGTAAATTAAAATGGTCATACCTGGCTCGTGTGATATCGGATTTCTGTGTTCAAACATGCGAATCGAAGCTAACAAGGCTAGCTATGATATAGAATTAAAAAATCGAGATTTTGAAACTTAGGTCGAGAGACATGAAGAAATTAGCATATTTGAGGAGGGAGTTGAGAAGAGCGTGTGAGTAAATTAAAATGGTCATACCTGGCTCGTGTGATATCGGATTTCTGTGTTAAAACATGCGAATCGAAACTAACAAGGCTAGCTATGATATAGACTTAAAAAATCGTGATTTCGAAACTGACGTCGAAAGACATGAGGAAATTAGCATGCTGGAGGAGGGAGTTGAGAAGAGCGAGTGAGTAAATTAAAATGGTCATACCTGGCTCGTGTGATATCGGATTTCTGTGTTCAAACATGCAAATCGAAGCTAACAAGGCTAGCTATGATATAGAATTAAAAAATCGAGATTTTGAAACTCAGGTCGAGAGACATGAAGAAATTAGCATATTTGAGGAGGGAGTTGAGAAGAGCGTGTGAGTAAATTAAAATGGTCATACCTGGCTCGTGTGATATCGGATTTCTGTGTTCAAACATGCGAATCGAAACTAACAAGGTAGCTATGATATAGAATTAAAAAATCGAGATTTTGAAACTCAGGTCGAGAGACATGAAGAAATTAGCATATTTGAGGAGGGAGTTGAGAAGAGCGTGTGTGTAAATTAAAATGGTCATACCTGGCTCGTGTGATATCGGATTTCTGTGTTCAAACATGCGAATCGAAGCTAACAAGGCTAGCTATGATATAGAATTAAAAAATCGAGATTTTGAAACTTAGGTCGAGAGACATGAAGAAATTAGCATATTTGAGGAGGGAGTTGAGAAGAGCGTGTGAGTAAATTAAAATGGTCATACCTGGCTCGTGTGATATCGGATTTCTGTGTTCAAACATGCGAATCGAAACTAACAAGGCTAGCTATGATATAGAATTAAAAAATCGAGATTTTGAAACTCAGGTCGAGAGACATGAGGAAATTAGCATATTTGAGGAGGGAGTTGAGAAGAGCGTGTGTGTAAATTAAAATGGTCATACCTGGCTCGTGTGATATCGGATTTCTGTGTTCAAACATGCGAATCGAAGCTAACAAGGCTAGCTATGATATAGAATTAAAAAATCGAGATTTTGAAACTTAGGTCGAGAGACATGAAGAAATTAGCATATTTGAGGAGGGAGTTGAGAAGAGCGTGTGAGTAAATTAAAATGGTCATACCTGGCTCGTGTGATATCGGATTTCAGTGTTCAAACATGCGAATCGAAACTAACAAGGCTAGCTATGATATTGAATAAAAAAATCGAGATTTTGAAACTCAGGTCGAGAGACATGAAGAAATTAGCATATTTGAGGAGGGAGTTGAGAAGAGCCAGTGAGTAAATTAAAATGGTCATACCTGGCTCGTGTGATATCGGATTTCTGTGTTCAAACATGCGAATCGAAACTAACAAGGCTAGCTATGATATAGAATTAAAAAATCGAGATTTTGAAACTCAGGTCGAGAGAATTGAGGAAATTAGCATATTTGAGGAGGGAGTTGAGAAGAGCCAGTGAGTAAATTAAAATGGTCATACCTGGCTCGTGTGATATCGGATTTCTGTGTTCAAACATGCAAATCGAAGCTAACAAGGCTAGCTATGATATAGAATTAAAAAATCGAGATTTTGAAACTCAGGTCAAGAGACATGAAGAAATTAGCATATTTGAGGAGGGAGTTGAGAAGAGCGTGTGAGTAAATTAAAATGGTCATACCTGGCTCGTGTGATATCGGATTTCTGTGTTCAAACATGCAAATCGAAGCTAACAAGGCTAGCTATGATATAGAATTAAAAAATCGAGATTTTGAAACTCAGGTCGAGAGACATGAAGAAATTAGCATATTTGAGGAGGGAGTTGAGAAGAGCGTGTGAGTAAATTAAAATGGTCATACCTGGCTCGTGTGATATCGGATTTCTGTGTTCAAACATGCGAATCGAAACTAACAAGGCTAGCTATGATATAGAATAAAAAAATCGAGATTTTGAAACTCAGGTCGAGAGACATGAAGAAATTAGCATATTTGAGGAGGGAGTTGAGAAGAGCGTGTGAGTAAATTAAAATGGTCATACGTGGCTCGTGTGATATCGGATTTCTGTGTTCAAACATGCGAATCGAAACTAACAAGGCTAGCTATGATATAGAATTAAAAAATCGTGATTTTGAAACTCAGGTCGAGAGACATGAGGAAACTAGCATATTTGAGGAGGGAGTTGAGAAGAGCCAGTGAGTAAATTAAAATTGTCATACCTGGCTCGTGTGATATCGGATTTCTGTGTTCAAACATGCAAATCGAAGCTAACAAGGATAGCTATGATATAAAATTAAAAAATCAAGTTTTTGAAACTGAAGTCGAAAGACATGAGGAAATTAGCATGTTGGAGGAAGGAGTTGAGAAGAGCGAGTGAGTAAATTAAAATGGTCATACCTGGCTCGTGTGATATCGGATTTCTGTGTTCAAACATGCGAATCGAAACTAACAAGGCTAGCTATGATATAGAATTAAAAAATCGAGATTTTGAAACTCAGGTCGAGAGACATGAGGAAATTAGCATATTTGAGGAGGGAGTTGAGAAGAGCGAGTGAGTAAATTAAAATGGTCATACCTGGCTCGTGTGATATCGGATTTCTGTGTTCAAACATGCGAATCGAAACTAACAAGGCTAGCTATGATATAGAATTAAAAAATCGAGATTTTGAAACTCAGGTCGAGAGACATGAAGAAATTAGCATATTTGAGGAGGGAGTTGAGAAGAGCGTGTGTGTAAATTAAAATGGTCATACCTGGCTCGTGTGATATCGGATTTCTGTGTTCAAACATGCGAATCGAAGCTAACAAGGCTAGCTATGATATAGAATTAAAAAATCGAGATTTTGAAACTTAGGTCGAGAGACATGAAGAAATTAGCATATTTGAGGAGGGAGTTGAGAAGAGCGTGTGAGTAAATTAAAATGGTCATACCTGGCTCGTGTGATATCGGATTTCAGTGTTCAAACATGCGAATCGAAACTAACAAGGCTAGCTATGATATTGAATAAAAAAATCGAGATTTTGAAACTCAGGTCGAGAGACATGAAGAAATTAGCATATTTGAGGAGGGAGTTGAGAAGAGCCAGTGAGTAAATTAAAATGGTCATACCTGGCTCGTGTGATATCGGATTTCTGTGTTCAAACATGCGAATCGAAACTAACAAGGCTAGCTATGATATAGAATTAAAAAATCGAGATTTTGAAACTCAGGTCGAGAGAATTGAGGAAATTAGCATATTTGAGGAGGGAGTTGAGAAGAGCGAGTGAGTAAATTAAAATGGTCATACCTGGCTCGTGTGATATCGGATTTCTGTGTTCAAACATGCAAATCGAAGCTAACAAGGCTAGCTATGATATAGAATTAAAAAATCGAGATTTTGAAACTCAGGTCAAGAGACATGAAGAAATTAGCATATTTGAGGAGGGAGTTGAGAAGAGCGTGTGAGTAAATTAAAATGGTCATACCTGGCTCGTGTGATATCGGATTTCTGTGTTCAAACATGCAAATCGAAGCTAACAAGGCTAGCTATGATATAGAATTAAAAAATCGAGATTTTGAAACTCAGGTCGAGAGACATGAAGAAATTAGCATATTTGAGGAGGGAGTTGAGAAGAGCGTGTGAGTAAATTAAAATGGTCATACCTGGCTCGTGTGATATCGGATTTCTGTGTTCAAACATGCGAATCGAAACTAACAAGGCTAGCTATGATATAGAATAAAAAAATCGAGATTTTGAAACTCAGGTCGAGAGACATGAAGAAATTAGCATATTTGAGGAGGGAGTTGAGAAGAGCGAGTGAGTAAATTAAAATGGTCATACGTGGCTCGTGTGATATCGGATTTCTGTGTTCAAACATGCGAATCGAAACTAACAAGGCTAGCTATGATATAGAATTAAAAAATCGTGATTTTGAAACTCAGGTCGAGAGACATGAGGAAACTAGCATATTTGAGGAGGGAGTTGAGAAGAGCCAGTGAGTAAATTAAAATGGTCATACCTGGCTCGTGTGATATCGGATTTCTGTGTTCAAACATGCAAATCGAAGCTAACAAGGATAGCTATGATATAAAATTAAAAAATCAAGTTTTTGAAACTGAAGTCGAAAGACATGAGGAAATTAGCATGTTGGAGGAAGGAGTTGAGAAGAGCGAGTGAGTAAATTAAAATGGTCATACCTGGCTCGTGTGATATCGGATTTCTGTGTTCAAACATGCGAATCGAAACTAACAAGGCTAGCTATGATATAGAATTAAAAAATCGAGATTTTGAAACTCAGGTCGAGAGACATGAGGAAATTAGCATATTTGAGGAGGGAGTTGAGAAGAGCGAGTGAGTAAATTAAAATGGTCATACCTGGCTCGTGTGATATCGGATTTCTGTGTTCAAACATGCGAATCGAAGCTAACAAGGCTAGCTATGATATAGAATTAAAAAATCGAGATTTTGAATCTCAGGTCGAGAGACAAGAAGAAATTAGCATATTTGAGGAGGGAGTTGAGAAGAGCGTGTGAGTAAATTAAAATGGTCATACCTGGCTCGTGTGATATCGGATTTCTGTGTTCAAACATGCGAATCGAAACTAACAAGGCTTGCTATGATATAGAATTAAAAAATCAAGATTTTGAAACTGACGTCGAAAGACATGAGGAAATTAGCATGTTGGAGGAGGAAGTTGAGAAGAGCGAGTGAGTAAATTAAAATGGTCATACCTGGCTCGTGTGATATCGGATTTCTGTGTTCAAACATGCGAATCGAAGCTAACAAGGCTAGCTATGATATAGAATTAAAAAATCGAGATGTTGAAACTCAGGTCGAGAGACATGAAGAAATTAGCATATTTGAGGAGGGAGTTGAGAAGAGCGTGTGTGTAAATTAAAATGGTCATACCTGGCTCGTGTGATATCGGATTTCTGTGTTCAAACATGCGAATCGAAGCTAACAAGGCTAGCTATGATATAGAATTAAAAAATCGAGATTTTGAAACTCAGGTCGAGAGACATGAAGAAATTAGCATATTTGAGGAGGGAGTTGAGAAGAGCGTGTGAGTAAATTAAAATGGTCATACCTGGCTCGTGTGATATCAGATTTCTGTGTTCAAACATGCGAATCGAAACTAACAAGGCTAGCTATGATATAGACTTAAAAAATCGTGATTTCGAAACTGACGTCGAAAGACATGAGGAAATTAGCATGCTGGAGGAGGGAGTTGAGAAGAGCGAGTGAGTAAATTAAAATGGTCATACCTGGCTCGTGTGATATCGGATTTCTGTGTTCAAACATGCGAATCGAAGCTAACAAGGCTAGCTATGATATAGAATTAAAAAATCGAGATTTTGAAACTCAGGTGAGAGACATGAGGAAATTAGCATATTTGATGAGGGAGTTGAGAAGAGTCAGTGAGTAAATTAAAATGGTCATACCTGGCTCGTGTGATATCGGATTTCTGTGTTCAAACATGCAAATCGAAGCTAACAAGGCTAGCTATGATATAGAATTAAAAAATCGAGATTTTGAAACTTAGGTCGAGAGACATGAAGAAATTAGCATATTTGAGGAGGGAGTTGAGAAGAGCGTGTGAGTAAATTAAAATGGTCATACCTGGCTCATGTGAAATCGGATTTCTGTGTTCAAACATGCGAATCGAAACTAACAAGGCTAGCTATGATATAGAATTAAAAAATCGAGATTTTGAAACTCAGGTCGAGAGACATGAAGAAATTAGCATATTTGAGGAGGGAGTTGAGAAGAGCGTGTGTGTAAATTAAAATGGTCATACGTGGCTCCTGTGATATCGGATTTCTGTGTTCAAACATGCGAATCGAAGCTAACAAGGCTAGCTATGATATAGAATTAAAAAATCGAGATTTTGAAACTTAGGTCGAGAGACATGAAGAAATTAGCATATTTGAGGAGGGAGTTGAGAAGAGCGTGTGAGTAAATTAAAATGGTCATACCTGGCTCGTGTGATATCGGATTTCTGTGTTCAAACATGCGAATCGAAACTAACAAGGCTAGCTATGATATAGAATTAAAAAATCGAGATTTTGAAACTCAGGTCGAGAGACATGAAGAAATTAGCATATTTGAGGAGGGAGTTGAGAAGAGCGTGTGTGTAAATTAAAATGGTCATACCTGGCTCGTGTGATATCGGATTTCTGTGTTCAAACATGCGAATCGAAGCTAACAAGGATAGCTATGATATAAAATTAAAAAATCAAGTTTTTGAAACTGAAGTCGAAAGACATGAGGAAATTAGCATGTTGGAGGAAGGAGTTGAGAAGAGCGAGTGAGTAAATTAAAATGGTCATACCTGGCTCGTGTGATATCGGATTTCTGTGTTCAAACATGCGAATCGAAACTAACAAGGCTAGCTATGATATAGAATTAACAAATCGAGATTTTGAAACTCAGGTCGAGAGACATGAGGAAATTAGCATATTTGAGGAGGGAGTTGAGAAGAGCCAGTGAGTAAATTAAAATGGTCATACCTGGCTCGTGTGATATCGGATTTCTGTGTTCAAACATGCGAATCGAAACTAACAAGGCTAGCTATGATATAGAATTAAAAAATCGTGATTTTGAAACTCAGGTCGAGAGACATGAGGAAACTAGCATATTTGAGGAGGGAGTTGAGAAGAGCCAGTGAGTAAATTAAAATGGTCATACCTGGCTCGTGTGATATCGGATTTCTGTATTCAAACATGCAAATCGAAGCTAACAAGGATAGCTATGATATAAAATTAAAAAATCAAGTTTTGGAAACTGACGTCGAAAGACATGAGGAAATTAGCATGCTGGAGGAGGGAGTTGAGAAGAGCGAGTGAGTAAATTAAAATGGTCATACCTGGCTCGTGTGATATCGGATTTCTGTGTTCAAACATGCGAATCGAAGCTAAAAAGGCTAGCTATGATATAGAATTAAAAAATCGAGATTTTGAAACTCAGGTCGAGAGACATGAAGAAATTAGCATATTTGAGGAGGGAGTTGAGAAGAGCGTGTGAGTAAATTAAAATGGTCATACCTGGCTAGTGTGATATCGGATTTCTGTGTTCAAACATGCGAATCGAAGCTAAAAAGGCTAGCTATGATATAGAATTAAAAAATCGAGATTTTGAAACTCAGGTCGAGAGACATGAAGAAATTAGCATATTTGAGGAGGGAGTTGAGAAGAGCCAGTGAGTAAATTAAAATGGTCATACCTGGCTCGTGTGATATCGGATTTCTGTGTTCAAACATGCGAATCGAAACTAACAAGGCTAGCTATGATATAGAATTAAAAAATCGAGATTTTGAAACTCAGGTCGAGAGACATGAAGAAATTAGCATATTTGAGGAGGGAGTTGAGAAGAGCCAGTGAGTAAATTAAAATGGTCATACCTGGCTCGTGTGATATCGGATTTCTGTGTTCAAACATGCGAATCGAAACTAACAAGGCTAGCTATGATATAGAATTAAAAAATCGTGATTTTGAAACTCAGGTCGAGAGACATGAGGAAACTAGCATATTTGAGGAGGGAGTTGAGAAGAGCCAGTGAGTAAATTAAAATGGTCATACCTGGCTCGTGTGATATCGGATTTCTGTATTCAAACATGCAAATCGAAGCTAACAAGGATAGCTATGATATAAAATTAAAAAATCAAGTTTTTGAAACTGACGTCGAAAGACATGAGGAAATTAGCATGCTGGAGGAGGGAGTTGAGAAGAGCGAGTGAGTAAATTAAAATGGTCATACCTGGCTCGTGTGATATCGGATTTCTGTGTTCAAACATGCGAATCGAAGCTAACAAGGCTAGCTCTGATATAGAATTAAAAAATCGAGATTTTGAAACTCAGGTCGAGAGACATGAGGAAATTAGCATATTTGAGGAGGGAGTTGAGAAGAGCGTGTGAGTAAATTAAAATGGTCATACCGGGCTCGTGTGATATCGGATTTCTGTGTTCAAACATGCGAATCGAAACTAACAAGGCTAGCTATGATATAGACTTAAAAAATCGTGATTTCGAAACTGACGTCGAAAGACATGAGGAAATTAGCATGCTGGAGGAGGGAGTTGAGAAGAGCGAGTGAGTAAATTAAAATGGTCATACCTGGCTCGTGTGATATCGGATTTCTGTGTTCAAACATGCGAATCGAAACTAACAAGGCTAGCTATGATATAGAATTAAAAAATCGTGATTTTGAAACTCAGGTCGAGAGACATGAGGAAATTAGCATATTTGAGGAGGGAGTTGAGAAGAGCCAGTGAGTAAATTAAAATGGTCATACCTGGCTCGTGTGATATCGGATTTCTGTGTTCAAACATGCGAATCGAAGCTAACAAGGCTAGCTATGATATAGAATTAAAAAATCGTGAGTTTGAAACTCAGGTCGAGAGACATGAGGAAATTAGCATATTTGAGGAGGGAGTTGAGAACAGTCAGTGAGTAAATTAAAATGGTCATACCTGGCTCGTGTGATATCGGATTTCTGTATTCAAACATGCAAATCGAAGCTAACAAGGCTAGCTATGATATAGAATTAAAAAATCGAGATTTTGAAACTCAGGTCGAGAGACATGAAGAAATTAGCATATTTGAGGAGGGAGTTGAGAAGAGCGTGTGTGTAAATTAAAATGGTAATACCTGGCTCGTGTGATATCGGATTTCTGTGTTCAAACATGCGAATCGAAGCTAACAAGGCTAGCTATGATATAGAATTAAAAAATCGAGATTTTGAAACTCAGGTCGAGAGACATGAAGAAATTAGCATATTTGAGGAGGGAGTTGAGAAGAGCGTGTGAGTAAATTAAAATGGTCATACCTGGCTCGTGTGATATCGGATTTCTGTGTTCAAACATGCGAATCGAAACTAACAAGGCTAGCTATGATATAGAATTAAAAAATCGAGATTTCGAAACTCAGGTGAGAGACATGAGGAAATTAGCATATTTGAGGAGGGAGTTGAGAAGAGCCAGTGAGTAAATTAAATTGGTCATACCTGGCTCGTGTGATATCGGATTTCTGTGTTCAAACATGCAAATCGAAGCTAACACGGCTAGCTATGATATAGAATTAAAAAATCGAGATTTTGAAACTCAGGTCGAGAGACATGAAGAAATTAGCATATTTGAGGAGGGAGTTGAGAAGAGCGAGTGAGTAAATTAAAATGGTCATACCTGGCTCGTGTGATATCGGATTTCTGTGTTCAAACATGCGAATCGAAACTAACAAGGCTAGCTATGATATAGAATTAAAAAATCGAGATTTTGAAACTCAGGTCGAGAGACATGAGGAAATTAGCATATTTGAGGAGGGAGTTGAGAAGAGTCAGTGAGTAAATTAAAATGGTCATACCTGGCTCGTGTGATATCGGATTTCTGTGTTCAAACATGCGAATCGAAACTAACAAGGCTAGCTATGATATAGACTTAAAAAATCGTGATTTCGAAACTGACGTCGAAAGACATGAGGAAATTAGCATATTTGAGGAGGGAGTTGAGAAGAGCGAGTGAGTAAATTAAAATGGTCATACCTGGCTCGTGTGATATCGGATTTCTGTGTTCAAACATGCAAATCGAAACTAACAAGGCTAGCTATGATATAGAATTAAAAAATCGAGATTTTGAAACTCAGGTCGAGAGACATGAAGAAATTAGCATATTTGAGGAGGGAGTTGAGAAGAGCGTGTGTGTAAATTAAAATGGTCATACCTGGCTCGTGTGATATCGGATTTCTGTGTTCAAACATGCGAATCGAAGCTAACAAGGCTAGCTATGATATAGAATTAAAAAATCGAGATTTTGAAACTTAGGTCGAGAGACATGAAGAAATTAGCATATTTGAGGAGGGAGTTGAGAAGAGCGTGTGAGTAAATTAAAATGGTCATACCTGGCTCGTGTGATATCGGATTTCTGTGTTAAAACATGCGAATCGAAACTAACAAGGCTAGCTATGATATAGACTTAAAAAATCGTGATTTCGAAACTGACGTCGAAAGACATGAGGAAATTAGCATGCTGGAGGAGGGAGTTGAGAAGAGCGAGTGAGTAAATTAAAATGGTCATACCTGGCTCGTGTGATATCGGATTTCTGTGTTCAAACATGCAAATCGAAGCTAACAAGGCTAGCTATGATATAGAATTAAAAAATCGAGATTTTGAAACTCAGGTCGAGAGACATGAAGAAATTAGCATATTTGAGGAGGGAGTTGAGAAGAGCGTGTGAGTAAATTAAAATGGTCATACCTGGCTCGTGTGATATCGGATTTCTGTGTTCAAACATGCGAATCGAAACTAACAAGGTAGCTATGATATAGAATTAAAAAATCGAGATTTTGAAACTCAGGTCGAGAGACATGAAGAAATTAGCATATTTGAGGAGGGAGTTGAGAAGAGCGTGTGTGTAAATTAAAATGGTCATACCTGGCTCGTGTGATATCGGATTTCTGTGTTCAAACATGCGAATCGAAGCTAACAAGGCTAGCTATGATATAGAATTAAAAAATCGAGATTTTGAAACTTAGGTCGAGAGACATGAAGAAATTAGCATATTTGAGGAGGGAGTTGAGAAGAGCGTGTGAGTAAATTAAAATGGTCATACCTGGCTCGTGTGATATCGGATTTCTGTGTTCAAACATGCGAATCGAAACTAACAAGGCTAGCTATGATATAGAATTAAAAAATCGAGATTTTGAAACTCAGGTCGAGAGACATGAGGAAATTAGCATATTTGAGGAGGGAGTTGAGAAGAGCGTGTGTGTAAATTAAAATGGTCATACCTGGCTCGTGTGATATCGGATTTCTGTGTTCAAACATGCGAATCGAAGCTAACAAGGCTAGCTATGATATAGAATTAAAAAATCGAGATTTTGAAACTTAGGTCGAGAGACATGAAGAAATTAGCATATTTGAGGAGGGAGTTGAGAAGAGCGTGTGAGTAAATTAAAATGGTCATACCTGGCTCGTGTGATATCGGATTTCAGTGTTCAAACATGCGAATCGAAACTAACAAGGCTAGCTATGATATTGAATAAAAAAATCGAGATTTTGAAACTCAGGTCGAGAGACATGAAGAAATTAGCATATTTGAGGAGGGAGTTGAGAAGAGCCAGTGAGTAAATTAAAATGGTCATACCTGGCTCGTGTGATATCGGATTTCTGTGTTCAAACATGCGAATCGAAACTAACAAGGCTAGCTATGATATAGAATTAAAAAATCGAGATTTTGAAACTTAGGTCGAGAGAATTGAGGAAATTAGCATATTTGAGGAGGGAGTTGAGAAGAGCGTGTGAGTAAATTAAAATGGTCATACCTGGCTCGTGTGATATCGGATTTCTGTGTTCAAACATGCAAATCGAAGCTAACAAGGCTAGCTATGATATAGAATTAAAAAATCGAGATTTTGAAACTCAGGTCAAGAGACATGAAGAAATTAGCATATTTGAGGAGGGAGTTGAGAAGAGCGTGTGAGTAAATTAAAATGGTCATACCTGGCTCGTGTGATATCGGATTTCTGTGTTCAAACATGCAAATCGAAGCTAACAAGGCTAGCTATGATATAGAATTAAAAAATCGAGATTTTGAAACTCAGGTCGAGAGACATGAAGAAATTAGCATATTTGAGGAGGGAGTTGAGAAGAGCGTGTGAGTAAATTAAAATGGTCATACCTGGCTCGTGTGATATCGGATTTCTGTGTTCAAACATGCGAATCGAAACTAACAAGGCTAGCTATGATATAGAATAAAAAAATCGAGATTTTGAAACTCAGGTCGAGAGACATGAAGAAATTAGCATATTTGAGGAGGGAGTTGAGAAGAGCGTGTGAGTAAATTAAAATGGTCATACGTGGCTCGTGTGATATCGGATTTCTGTGTTCAAACATGCGAATCGAAACTAACAAGGCTAGCTATGATATAGAATTAAAAAATCGTGATTTTGAAACTCAGGTCGAGAGACATGAGGAAACTAGCATATTTGAGGAGGGAGTTGAGAAGAGCCAGTGAGTAAATTAAAATTGTCATACCTGGCTCGTGTGATATCGGATTTCTGTGTTCAAACATGCAAATCGAAGCTAACAAGGATAGCTATGATATAAAATTAAAAAATCAAGTTTTTGAAACTGAAGTCGAAAGACATGAGGAAATTAGCATGTTGGAGGAAGGAGTTGAGAAGAGCGAGTGAGTAAATTAAAATGGTCATACCTGGCTCGTGTGATATCGGATTTCTGTGTTCAAACATGCGAATCGAAACTAACAAGGCTAGCTATGATATAGAATTAAAAAATCGAGATTTTGAAACTCAGGTCGAGAGACATGAGGAAATTAGCATATTTGAGGAGGGAGTTGAGAAGAGCGAGTGAGTAAATTAAAATGGTCATACCTGGCTCGTGTGATATCGGATTTCTGTGTTCAAACATGCGAATCGAAACTAACAAGGCTAGCTATGATATAGAATTAAAAAATCGAGATTTTGAAACTCAGGTCGAGAGACATGAAGAAATTAGCATATTTGAGGAGGGAGTTGAGAAGAGCGTGTGTGTAAATTAAAATGGTCATACCTGGCTCGTGTGATATCGGATTTCTGTGTTCAAACATGCGAATCGAAGCTAACAAGGCTAGCTATGATATAGAATTAAAAAATCGAGATTTTGAAACTTAGGTCGAGAGACATGAAGAAATTAGCATATTTGAGGAGGGAGTTGAGAAGAGCGTGTGAGTAAATTAAAATGGTCATACCTGGCTCGTGTGATATCGGATTTCAGTGTTCAAACATGCGAATCGAAACTAACAAGGCTAGCTATGATATTGAATAAAAAAATCGAGATTTTGAAACTCAGGTCGAGAGACATGAAGAAATTAGCATATTTGAGGAGGGAGTTGAGAAGAGCCAGTGAGTAAATTAAAATGGTCATACCTGGCTCGTGTGATATCGGATTTCTGTGTTCAAACATGCGAATCGAAACTAACAAGGCTAGCTATGATATAGAATTAAAAAATCGAGATTTTGAAACTCAGGTCGAGAGAATTGAGGAAATTAGCATATTTGAGGAGGGAGTTGAGAAGAGCGAGTGAGTAAATTAAAATGGTCATACCTGGCTCGTGTGATATCGGATTTCTGTGTTCAAACATGCAAATCGAAGCTAACAAGGCTAGCTATGATATAGAATTAAAAAATCGAGATTTTGAAACTCAGGTCAAGAGACATGAAGAAATTAGCATATTTGAGGAGGGAGTTGAGAAGAGCGTGTGAGTAAATTAAAATGGTCATACCTGGCTCGTGTGATATCGGATTTCTGTGTTCAAACATGCAAATCGAAGCTAACAAGGCTAGCTATGATATAGAATTAAAAAATCGAGATTTTGAAACTCAGGTCGAGAGACATGAAGAAATTAGCATATTTGAGGAGGGAGTTGAGAAGAGCGTGTGAGTAAATTAAAATGGTCATACCTGGCTCGTGTGATATCGGATTTCTGTGTTCAAACATGCGAATCGAAACTAACAAGGCTAGCTATGATATAGAATAAAAAAATCGAGATTTTGAAACTCAGGTCGAGAGACATGAAGAAATTAGCATATTTGAGGAGGGAGTTGAGAAGAGCGAGTGAGTAAATTAAAATGGTCATACGTGGCTCGTGTGATATCGGATTTCTGTGTTCAAACATGCGAATCGAAACTAACAAGGCTAGCTATGATATAGAATTAAAAAATCGTGATTTTGAAACTCAGGTCGAGAGACATGAGGAAACTAGCATATTTGAGGAGGGAGTTGAGAAGAGCCAGTGAGTAAATTAAAATGGTCATACCTGGCTCGTGTGATATCGGATTTCTGTGTTCAAACATGCAAATCGAAGCTAACAAGGATAGCTATGATATAAAATTAAAAAATCAAGTTTTTGAAACTGAAGTCGAAAGACATGAGGAAATTAGCATGTTGGAGGAAGGAGTTGAGAAGAGCGAGTGAGTAAATTAAAATGGTCATACCTGGCTCGTGTGATATCGGATTTCTGTGTTCAAACATGCGAATCGAAACTAACAAGGCTAGCTATGATATAGAATTAAAAAATCGAGATTTTGAAACTCAGGTCGAGAGACATGAGGAAATTAGCATATTTGAGGAGGGAGTTGAGAAGAGCGAGTGAGTAAATTAAAATGGTCATACCTGGCTCGTGTGATATCGGATTTCTGTGTTCAAACATGCGAATCGAAGCTAACAAGGCTAGCTATGATATAGAATTAAAAAATCGAGATTTTGAATCTCAGGTCGAGAGACAAGAAGAAATTAGCATATTTGAGGAGGGAGTTGAGAAGAGCGTGTGAGTAAATTAAAATGGTCATACCTGGCTCGTGTGATATCGGATTTCTGTGTTCAAACATGCGAATCGAAACTAACAAGGCTTGCTATGATATAGAATTAAAAAATCAAGATTTTGAAACTGACGTCGAAAGACATGAGGAAATTAGCATGTTGGAGGAGGAAGTTGAGAAGAGCGAGTGAGTAAATTAAAATGGTCATACCTGGCTCGTGTGATATCGGATTTCTGTGTTCAAACATGCGAATCGAAGCTAACAAGGCTAGCTATGATATAGAATTAAAAAATCGAGATGTTGAAACTCAGGTCGAGAGACATGAAGAAATTAGCATATTTGAGGAGGGAGTTGAGAAGAGCGTGTGTGTAAATTAAAATGGTCATACCTGGCTCGTGTGATATCGGATTTCTGTGTTCAAACATGCGAATCGAAGCTAACAAGGCTAGCTATGATATAGAATTAAAAAATCGAGATTTTGAAACTCAGGTCGAGAGACATGAAGAAATTAGCATATTTGAGGAGGGAGTTGAGAAGAGCGTGTGAGTAAATTAAAATGGTCATACCTGGCTCGTGTGATATCAGATTTCTGTGTTCAAACATGCGAATCGAAACTAACAAGGCTAGCTATGATATAGACTTAAAAAATCGTGATTTCGAAACTGACGTCGAAAGACATGAGGAAATTAGCATGCTGGAGGAGGGAGTTGAGAAGAGCGAGTGAGTAAATTAAAATGGTCATACCTGGCTCGTGTGATATCGGATTTCTGTGTTCAAACATGCGAATCGAAGCTAACAAGGCTAGCTATGATATAGAATTAAAAAATCGAGATTTTGAAACTCAGGTGAGAGACATGAGGAAATTAGCATATTTGATGAGGGAGTTGAGAAGAGTCAGTGAGTAAATTAAAATGGTCATACCTGGCTCGTGTGATATCGGATTTCTGTGTTCAAACATGCAAATCGAAGCTAACAAGGCTAGCTATGATATAGAATTAAAAAATCGAGATTTTGAAACTTAGGTCGAGAGACATGAAGAAATTAGCATATTTGAGGAGGGAGTTGAGAAGAGCGTGTGAGTAAATTAAAATGGTCATACCTGGCTCATGTGAAATCGGATTTCTGTGTTCAAACATGCGAATCGAAACTAACAAGGCTAGCTATGATATAGAATTAAAAAATCGAGATTTTGAAACTCAGGTCGAGAGACATGAAGAAATTAGCATATTTGAGGAGGGAGTTGAGAAGAGCGTGTGTGTAAATTAAAATGGTCATACGTGGCTCCTGTGATATCGGATTTCTGTGTTCAAACATGCGAATCGAAGCTAACAAGGCTAGCTATGATATAGAATTAAAAAATCGAGATTTTGAAACTTAGGTCGAGAGACATGAAGAAATTAGCATATTTGAGGAGGGAGTTGAGAAGAGCGTGTGAGTAAATTAAAATGGTCATACCTGGCTCGTGTGATATCGGATTTCTGTGTTCAAACATGCGAATCGAAACTAACAAGGCTAGCTATGATATAGAATTAAAAAATCGAGATTTTGAAACTCAGGTCGAGAGACATGAAGAAATTAGCATATTTGAGGAGGGAGTTGAGAAGAGCGTGTGTGTAAATTAAAATGGTCATACCTGGCTCGTGTGATATCGGATTTCTGTGTTCAAACATGCGAATCGAAGCTAACAAGGATAGCTATGATATAAAATTAAAAAATCAAGTTTTTGAAACTGAAGTCGAAAGACATGAGGAAATTAGCATGTTGGAGGAAGGAGTTGAGAAGAGCGAGTGAGTAAATTAAAATGGTCATACCTGGCTCGTGTGATATCGGATTTCTGTGTTCAAACATGCGAATCGAAACTAACAAGGCTAGCTATGATATAGAATTAACAAATCGAGATTTTGAAACTCAGGTCGAGAGACATGAGGAAATTAGCATATTTGAGGAGGGAGTTGAGAAGAGCCAGTGAGTAAATTAAAATGGTCATACCTGGCTCGTGTGATATCGGATTTCTGTGTTCAAACATGCGAATCGAAACTAACAAGGCTAGCTATGATATAGAATTAAAAAATCGTGATTTTGAAACTCAGGTCGAGAGACATGAGGAAACTAGCATATTTGAGGAGGGAGTTGAGAAGAGCCAGTGAGTAAATTAAAATGGTCATACCTGGCTCGTGTGATATCGGATTTCTGTATTCAAACATGCAAATCGAAGCTAACAAGGATAGCTATGATATAAAATTAAAAAATCAAGTTTTGGAAACTGACGTCGAAAGACATGAGGAAATTAGCATGCTGGAGGAGGGAGTTGAGAAGAGCGAGTGAGTAAATTAAAATGGTCATACCTGGCTCGTGTGATATCGGATTTCTGTGTTCAAACATGCGAATCGAAGCTAACAAGGCTAGCTCTGATATAGAATTAAAAAATCGAGATTTTGAAACTCAGGTCGAGAGACATGAGGAAATTAGCATATTTGAGGAGGGAGTTGAGAAGAGCGTGTGAGTAAATTAAAATGGTCATACCGGGCTCGTGTGATATCGGATTTCTGTGTTCAAACATGCGAATCGAAACTAACAAGGCTAGCTATGATATAGACTTAAAAAATCGTGATTTCGAAACTGACGTCGAAAGACATGAGGAAATTAGCATGCTGGAGGAGGGAGTTGAGAAGAGCGAGTGAGTAAATTAAAATGGTCATACCTGGCTCGTGTGATATCGGATTTCTGTGTTCAAACATGCGAATCGAAACTAACAAGGCTAGCTATGATATAGAATTAAAAAATCGTGATTTTGAAACTCAGGTCGAGAGACATGAGGAAATTAGCATATTTGAGGAGGGAGTTGAGAAGAGCCAGTGAGTAAATTAAAATGGTCATACCTGGCTCGTGTGATATCGGATTTCTGTGTTCAAACATGCGAATCGAAGCTAACAAGGCTAGCTATGATATAGAATTAAAAAATCGTGAGTTTGAAACTCAGGTCGAGAGACATGAGGAAATTAGCATATTTGAGGAGGGAGTTGAGAACAGTCAGTGAGTAAATTAAAATGGTCATACCTGGCTCGTGTGATATCGGATTTCTGTGTTCAAACATGCAAATCGAAGCTAACAAGGCTAGCTATGATATAGAATTAAAAAATCGAGATTTTGAAACTCAGGTCGAGAGACATGAAGAAATTAGCATATGTGAGGAGGGAGTTGAGAAGAGCGTGTGTGTAAATTAAAATGGTAATACCTGGCTCGTGTGATATCGGATTTCTGTGTTCAAACATGCGAATCGAAGCTAACAAGGCTAGCTATGATATAGAATTAAAAAATCGAGATTTTGAAACTCAGGTCGAGAGACATGAAGAAATTAGCATATTTGAGGAGGGAGTTGAGAAGAGCGTGTGAGTAAATTAAAATGGTCATACCTGGCTCGTGTGATATCGGATTTCTGTGTTCAAACATGCGAATCGAAACTAACAAGGCTAGCTATGATATAGAATTAAAAAATCGAGATTTCGAAACTCAGGTGAGAGACATGAGGAAATTAGCATATTTGAGGAGGGAGTTGAGAAGAGCCAGTGAGTAAATTAAATTGGTCATACCTGGCTCGTGTGATATCGGATTTCTGTGTTCAAACATGCAAATCGAAGCTAACACGGCTAGCTATGATATAGAATTAAAAAATCGAGATTTTGAAACTCAGGTCGAGAGACATGAAGAAATTAGCATATTTGAGGAGGGAGTTGAGAAGAGCGAGTGAGTAAATTAAAATGGTCATACCTGGCTCGTGTGATATCGGATTTCTGTGTTCAAACATGCGAATCGAAACTAACAAGGCTAGCTATGATATAGAATTAAAAAATCGAGATTTTGAAACTCAGGTCGAGAGACATGAGGAAATTAGCATATTTGAGGAGGGAGTTGAGAAGAGTCAGTGAGTAAATTAAAATGGTCATACCTGGCTCGTGTGATATCGGATTTCTGTGTTCAAACATGCGAATCGAAACTAACAAGGCTAGCTATGATATAGACTTAAAAAATCGTGATTTCGAAACTGACGTCGAAAGACATGAGGAAATTAGCATATTTGAGGAGGGAGTTGAGAAGAGCGAGTGAGTAAATTAAAATGGTCATACCTGGCTCGTGTGATATCGGATTTCTGTGTTCAAACATGCAAATCGAAACTAACAAGGCTAGCTATGATATAGAATTAAAAAATCGAGATTTTGAAACTCAGGTCGAGAGACATGAAGAAATTAGCATATTTGAGGAGGGAGTTGAGAAGAGCGTGTGTGTAAATTAAAATGGTCATACCTGGCTCGTGTGATATCGGATTTCTGTGTTCAAACATGCGAATCGAAGCTAACAAGGCTAGCTATGATATAGAATTAAAAAATCGAGATTTTGAAACTTAGGTCGAGAGACATGAAGAAATTAGCATATTTGAGGAGGGAGTTGAGAAGAGCGTGTGAGTAAATTAAAATGGTCATACCTGGCTCGTGTGATATCGGATTTCTGTGTTAAAACATGCGAATCGAAACTAACAAGGCTAGCTATGATATAGACTTAAAAAATCGTGATTTCGAAACTGACGTCGAAAGACATGAGGAAATTAGCATGCTGGAGGAGGGAGTTGAGAAGAGCGAGTGAGTAAATTAAAATGGTCATACCTGGCTCGTGTGATATCGGATTTCTGTGTTCAAACATGCAAATCGAAGCTAACAAGGCTAGCTATGATATAGAATTAAAAAATCGAGATTTTGAAACTCAGGTCGAGAGACATGAAGAAATTAGCATATTTGAGGAGGGAGTTGAGAAGAGCGTGTGAGTAAATTAAAATGGTCATACCTGGCTCGTGTGATATCGGATTTCTGTGTTCAAACATGCGAATCGAAACTAACAAGGTAGCTATGATATAGAATTAAAAAATCGAGATTTTGAAACTCAGGTCGAGAGACATGAAGAAATTAGCATATTTGAGGAGGGAGTTGAGAAGAGCGTGTGTGTAAATTAAAATGGTCATACCTGGCTCGTGTGATATCGGATTTCTGTGTTAAAACATGCGAATCGAAGCTAACAAGGCTAGCTATGATATAGAATTAAAAAATCGAGATTTTGAAACTTAGGTCGAGAGACATGAAGAAATTAGCATATTTGAGGAGGGAGTTGAGAAGAGCGTGTGAGTAAATTAAAATGGTCATACCTGGCTCGTGTGATATCGGATTTCTGTGTTCAAACATGCGAATCGAAACTAACAAGGCTAGCTATGATATAGAATTAAAAAATCGAGATTTTGAAACTCAGGTCGAGAGACATGAGGAAATTAGCATATTTGAGGAGGGAGTTGAGAAGAGCGTGTGTGTAAATTAAAATGGTCATACCTGGCTCGTGTGATATCGGATTTCTGTGTTCAAACATGCGAATCGAAGCTAACAAGGCTAGCTATGATATAGAATTAAAAAATCGAGATTTTGAAACTTAGGTCGAGAGACATGAAGAAATTAGCATATTTGAGGAGGGAGTTGAGAAGAGCGTGTGAGTAAATTAAAATGGTCATACCTGGCTCGTGTGATATCGGATTTCAGTGTTCAAACATGCGAATCGAAACTAACAAGGCTAGCTATGATATTGAATAAAAAAATCGAGATTTTGAAACTCAGGTCGAGAGACATGAAGAAATTAGCATATTTGAGGAGGGAGTTGAGAAGAGCCAGTGAGTAAATTAAAATGGTCATACCTGGCTCGTGTGATATCGGATTTCTGTGTTCAAACATGCGAATCGAAACTAACAAGGCTAGCTATGATATAGAATTAAAAAATCGAGATTTTGAAACTCAGGTCGAGAGAATTGAGGAAATTAGCATATTTGAGGAGGGAGTTGAGAAGAGCCAGTGAGTAAATTAAAATGGTCATACCTGGCTCGTGTGATATCGGATTTCTGTGTTCAAACATGCAAATCGAAGCTAACAAGGCTAGCTATGATATAGAATTAAAAAATCGAGATTTTGAAACTCAGGTCAAGAGACATGAAGAAATTAGCATATTTGAGGAGGGAGTTGAGAAGAGCGTGTGAGTAAATTAAAATGGTCATACCTGGCTCGTGTGATATCGGATTTCTGTGTTCAAACATGCAAATCGAAGCTAACAAGGCTAGCTATGATATAGAATTAAAAAATCGAGATTTTGAAACTCAGGTCGAGAGACATGAAGAAATTAGCATATTTGAGGAGGGAGTTGAGAAGAGCGTGTGAGTAAATTAAAATGGTCATACCTGGCTCGTGTGATATCGGATTTCTGTGTTCAAACATGCGAATCGAAACTAACAAGGCTAGCTATGATATAGAATAAAAAAATCGAGATTTTGAAACTCAGGTCGAGAGACATGAAGAAATTAGCATATTTGAGGAGGGAGTTGAGAAGAGCGTGTGAGTAAATTAAAATGGTCATACGTGGCTCGTGTGATATCGGATTTCTGTGTTCAAACATGCGAATCGAAACTAACAAGGCTAGCTATGATATAGAATTAAAAAATCGTGATTTTGAAACTCAGGTCGAGAGACATGAGGAAACTAGCATATTTGAGGAGGGAGTTGAGAAGAGCCAGTGAGTAAATTAAAATGGTCATACCTGGCTCGTGTGATATCGGATTTCTGTGTTCAAACATGCAAATCGAAGCTAACAAGGATAGCTATGATATAAAATTAAAAAATCAAGTTTTTGAAACTGAAGTCGAAAGACATGAGGAAATTAGCATGTTGGAGGAAGGAGTTGAGAAGAGCGAGTGAGTAAATTAAAATGGTCATACCTGGCTCGTGTGATATCGGATTTCTGTGTTCAAACATGCGAATCGAAACTAACAAGGCTAGCTATGATATAGAATTAAAAAATCGAGATTTTGAAACTCAGGTCGAGAGACATGAGGAAATTAGCATATTTGAGGAGGGAGTTGAGAAGAGCGAGTGAGTAAATTAAAATGGTCATACCTGGCTCGTGTGATATCGGATTTCTGTGTTCAAACATGCGAATCGAAACTAACAAGGCTAGCTATGATATAGAATTAAAAAATCGAGATTTTGAAACTCAGGTCGAGAGACATGAAGAAATTAGCATATTTGAGGAGGGAGTTGAGAAGAGCGTGTGTGTAAATTAAAATGGTCATACCTGGCTCGTGTGATATCGGATTTCTGTGTTCAAACATGCGAATCGAAGCTAACAAGGCTAGCTATGATATAGAATTAAAAAATCGAGATTTTGAAACTTAGGTCGAGAGACATGAAGAAATTAGCATATTTGAGGAGGGAGTTGAGAAGAGCGTGTGAGTAAATTAAAATGGTCATACCTGGCTCGTGTGATATCGGATTTCAGTGTTCAAACATGCGAATCGAAACTAACAAGGCTAGCTATGATATTGAATAAAAAAATCGAGATTTTGAAACTCAGGTCGAGAGACATGAAGAAATTAGCATATTTGAGGAGGGAGTTGAGAAGAGCCAGTGAGTAAATTAAAATGGTCATACCTGGCTCGTGTGATATCGGATTTCTGTGTTCAAACATGCGAATCGAAACTAACAAGGCTAGCTATGATATAGAATTAAAAAATCGAGATTTTGAAACTCAGGTCGAGAGAATTGAGGAAATTAGCATATTTGAGGAGGGAGTTGAGAAGAGCGAGTGAGTAAATTAAAATGGTCATACCTGGCTCGTGTGATATCGGATTTCTGTGTTCAAACATGCAAATCGAAGCTAACAAGGCTAGCTATGATATAGAATTAAAAAATCGAGATTTTGAAACTCAGGTCAAGAGACATGAAGAAATTAGCATATTTGAGGAGGGAGTTGAGAAGAGCGTGTGAGTAAATTAAAATGGTCATACCTGGCTCGTGTGATATCGGATTTCTGTGTTCAAACATGCAAATCGAAGCTAACAAGGCTAGCTATGATATAGAATTAAAAAATCGAGATTTTGAAACTCAGGTCGAGAGACATGAAGAAATTAGCATATTTGAGGAGGGAGTTGAGAAGAGCGTGTGAGTAAATTAAAATGGTCATACCTGGCTCGTGTGATATCGGATTTCTGTGTTCAAACATGCGAATCGAAACTAACAAGGCTAGCTATGATATAGAATAAAAAAATCGAGATTTTGAAACTCAGGTCGAGAGACATGAAGAAATTAGCATATTTGAGGAGGGAGTTGAGAAGAGCGAGTGAGTAAATTAAAATGGTCATACGTGGCTCGTGTGATATCGGATTTCTGTGTTCAAACATGCGAATCGAAACTAACAAGGCTAGCTATGATATAGAATTAAAAAATCGTGATTTTGAAACTCAGGTCGAGAGACATGAGGAAACTAGCATATTTGAGGAGGGAGTTGAGAAGAGCCAGTGAGTAAATTAAAATGGTCATACCTGGCTCGTGTGATATCGGATTTCTGTGTTCAAACATGCAAATCGAAGCTAACAAGGATAGCTATGATATAAAATTAAAAAATCAAGTTTTTGAAACTGAAGTCGAAAGACATGAGGAAATTAGCATGTTGGAGGAAGGAGTTGAGAAGAGCGAGTGAGTAAATTAAAATGGTCATACCTGGCTCGTGTGATATCGGATTTCTGTGTTCAAACATGCGAATCGAAACTAACAAGGCTAGCTATGATATAGAATTAAAAAATCGAGATTTTGAAACTCAGGTCGAGAGACATGAGGAAATTAGCATATTTGAGGAGGGAGTTGAGAAGAGCGAGTGAGTAAATTAAAATGGTCATACCTGGCTCGTGTGATATCGGATTTCTGTGTTCAAACATGCGAATCGAAGCTAACAAGGCTAGCTATGATATAGAATTAAAAAATCGAGATTTTGAATCTCAGGTCGAGAGACAAGAAGAAATTAGCATATTTGAGGAGGGAGTTGAGAAGAGCGTGTGAGTAAATTAAAATGGTCATACCTGGCTCGTGTGATATCGGATTTCTGTGTTCAAACATGCGAATCGAAACTAACAAGGCTTGCTATGATATAGAATTAAAAAATCAAGATTTTGAAACTGACGTCGAAAGACATGAGGAAATTAGCATGTTGGAGGAGGAAGTTGAGAAGAGCGAGTGAGTAAATTAAAATGGTCATACCTGGCTCGTGTGATATCGGATTTCTGTGTTCAAACATGCGAATCGAAGCTAACAAGGCTAGCTATGATATAGAATTAAAAAATCGAGATGTTGAAACTCAGGTCGAGAGACATGAAGAAATTAGCATATTTGAGGAGGGAGTTGAGAAGAGCGTGTGTGTAAATTAAAATGGTCATACCTGGCTCGTGTGATATCGGATTTCTGTGTTCAAACATGCGAATCGAAGCTAACAAGGCTAGCTATGATATAGAATTAAAAAATCGAGATTTTGAAACTCAGGTCGAGAGACATGAAGAAATTAGCATATTTGAGGAGGGAGTTGAGAAGAGCGTGTGAGTAAATTAAAATGGTCATACCTGGCTCGTGTGATATCAGATTTCTGTGTTCAAACATGCGAATCGAAACTAACAAGGCTAGCTATGATATAGACTTAAAAAATCGTGATTTCGAAACTGACGTCGAAAGACATGAGGAAATTAGCATGCTGGAGGAGGGAGTTGAGAAGAGCGAGTGAGTAAATTAAAATGGTCATACCTGGCTCGTGTGATATCGGATTTCTGTGTTCAAACATGCGAATCGAAGCTAACAAGGCTAGCTATGATATAGAATTAAAAAATCGAGATTTTGAAACTCAGGTGAGAGACATGAGGAAATTAGCATATTTGATGAGGGAGTTGAGAAGAGTCAGTGAGTAAATTAAAATGGTCATACCTGGCTCGTGTGATATCGGATTTCTGTGTTCAAACATGCAAATCGAAGCTAACAAGGCTAGCTATGATATAGAATTAAAAAATCGAGATTTTGAAACTTAGGTCGAGAGACATGAAGAAATTAGCATATTTGAGGAGGGAGTTGAGAAGAGCGTGTGAGTAAATTAAAATGGTCATACCTGGCTCATGTGAAATCGGATTTCTGTGTTCAAACATGCGAATCGAAACTAACAAGGCTAGCTATGATATAGAATTAAAAAATCGAGATTTTGAAACTCAGGTCGAGAGACATGAAGAAATTAGCATATTTGAGGAGGGAGTTGAGAAGAGCGTGTGTGTAAATTAAAATGGTCATACGTGGCTCCTGTGATATCGGATTTCTGTGTTCAAACATGCGAATCGAAGCTAACAAGGCTAGCTATGATATAGAATTAAAAAATCGAGATTTTGAAACTTAGGTCGAGAGACATGAAGAAATTAGCATATTTGAGGAGGGAGTTGAGAAGAGCGTGTGAGTAAATTAAAATGGTCATACCTGGCTCGTGTGATATCGGATTTCTGTGTTCAAACATGCGAATCGAAACTAACAAGGCTAGCTATGATATAGAATTAAAAAATCGAGATTTTGAAACTCAGGTCGAGAGACATGAAGAAATTAGCATATTTGAGGAGGGAGTTGAGAAGAGCGTGTGTGTAAATTAAAATGGTCATACCTGGCTCGTGTGATATCGGATTTCTGTGTTCAAACATGCGAATCGAAGCTAACAAGGATAGCTATGATATAAAATTAAAAAATCAAGTTTTTGAAACTGAAGTCGAAAGACATGAGGAAATTAGCATGTTGGAGGAAGGAGTTGAGAAGAGCGAGTGAGTAAATTAAAATGGTCATACCTGGCTCGTGTGATATCGGATTTCTGTGTTCAAACATGCGAATCGAAACTAACAAGGCTAGCTATGATATAGAATTAACAAATCGAGATTTTGAAACTCAGGTCGAGAGACATGAGGAAATTAGCATATTTGAGGAGGGAGTTGAGAAGAGCGAGTGAGTAAATTAAAATGGTCATACCTGGCTCGTGTGATATCGGATTTCTGTGTTCAAACATGCGAATCGAAGCTAACAAGGCTAGCTATGATATAGAATTAAAAAATCGAGATTTTGAAACTCAGGTCGAGAGACAAGAAGAAATTAGCATATTTGAGGAGGGAGTTGAGAAGAGCGTGTGAGTAAATTAAAATGGTCATACCTGGCTCGTGTGATATCGGATTTCTGTGTTCAAACATGCGAATCGAAACTAACAAGGCTTGCTATGATATAGAATTAAAAAATCAAGATTTTGAAACTGACGTCGAAAGACATGAGGAAATTAGCATGTTGGAGGAGGGAGTTGAGAAGAGCGAGTGAGTAAATTAAAATGGTCATACCTGGCTCGTGTGATATCGGATTTCTGTGTTCAAACATGCGAATCGAAGCTAACAAGGCTAGCTATGATATAGAATTAAAAAATCGAGATGTTGAAACTCAGGTCGAGAGACATGAAGAAATTAGCATATTTGAGGAGGGAGTTGAGAAGAGCGTGTGTGTAAATTAAAATGGTCATACCTGGCTCGTGTGATATCGGATTTCTGTGTTCAAACATGCGAATCGAAGCTAACAAGGCTAGCTATGATATAGAATTAAAAAATCGAGATTTTGAAACTCAGGTCGAGAGACATGAAGAAATTAGCATATTTGAGGAGGGAGTTGAGAAGAGCGTGTGAGTAAATTAAAATGGTCATACCTGGCTCGTGTGATATCAGATTTCTGTGTTCAAACATGCGAATCGAAACTAACAAGGCTAGCTATGATATAGACTTAAAAAATCGTGATTTCGAAACTGACGTCGAAAGACATGAGGAAATTAGCATGCTGGAGGAGGGAGTTGAGAAGAGCGAGTGAGTAAATTAAAATGGTCATACCTGGCTCGTGTGATATCGGATTTCTGTGTTCAAACATGCGAATCGAAGCTAACAAGGCTAGCTATGATATAGAATTAAAAAATCGAGATTTTGAAACTCAGGTGAGAGACATGAGGAAATTAGCATATTTGATGAGGGAGTTGAGAAGAGTCAGTGAGTAAATTAAAATGGTCATACCTGGCTCGTGTGATATCGGATTTCTGTGTTCAAACATGCAAATCGAAGCTAACAAGGCTAGCTATGATATAGAATTAAAAAATCGAGATTTTGAAACTTAGGTCGAGAGACATGAAGAAATTAGCATATTTGAGGAGGGAGTTGAGAAGAGCGTGTGAGTAAATTAAAATGGTCATACCTGGCTCATGTGAAATCGGATTTCTGTGTTCAAACATGCGAATCGAAACTAACAAGGCTAGCTATGATATAGAATTAAAAAATCGAGATTTTGAAACTCAGGTCGAGAGACATGAAGAAATTAGCATATTTGAGGAGGGAGTTGAGAAGAGCGTGTGTGTAAATTAAAATGGTCATACCTGGCTCGTGTGATATCGGATTTCTGTGTTCAAACATGCGAATCGAAGCTAACAAGGCTAGCTATGATATAGAATTAAAAAATCGAGATTTTGAAACTTAGGTCGAGAGACATGAAGAAATTAGCATATTTGAGGAGGGAGTTGAGAAGAGCGTGTGAGTAAATTAAAATGGTCATACCTGGCTCGTGTGATATCGGATTTCTGTGTTCAAACATGCGAATCGAAACTAACAAGGCTAGCTATGATATAGAATTAAAAAATCGAGATTTTGAAACTCAGGTCGAGAGACATGAAGAAATTAGCATATTTGAGGAGGGAGTTGAGAAGAGCGTGTGTGTAAATTAAAATGGTCATACCTGGCTCGTGTGATATCGGATTTCTGTGTTCAAACATGCGAATCGAAGCTAACAAGGCTAGCTATGATATAGAATTAAAAAATCGAGATTTTGAAACTTAGGTCGAGAGACATGAAGAAATTAGCATATTTGAGGAGGGAGTTGAGAAGAGCGTGTGAGTAAATTAAAATGGTCATACCTGGCTCGTGTGATATCGGATTTCAGTGTTCAAACATGCGAATCGAAACTAACAAGGCTAGCTATGATATTGAATAAAAAAATCGAGATTTTGAAACTCAGGTCGAGAGACATGAAGAAATTAGCATATTTGAGGAGGGAGTTGAGAAGAGCCAGTGAGTAAATTAAAATGGTCATACCTGGCTCGTGTGATATCGGATTTCTGTGTTCAAACATGCGAATCGAAACTAACAAGGCTAGCTATGATATAGAATTAAAAAATCGAGATTTTGAAACTCAGGTCGAGAGAATTGAGGAAATTAGCATATTTGAGGAGGGAGTTGAGAAGAGCGAGTGAGTAAATTAAAATGGTCATACCTGGCTCGTGTGATATCGGATTTCTGTGTTCAAACATGCAAATCGAAGCTAACAAGGCTAGCTATGATATAGAATTAAAAAATCGAGATTTTGAAACTCAGGTCAAGAGACATGAAGAAATTAGCATATTTGAGGAGGGAGTTGAGAAGAGCGTGTGAGTAAATTAAAATGGTCATACCTGGCTCGTGTGATATCGGATTTCTGTGTTCAAACATGCAAATCGAAGCTAACAAGGCTAGCTATGATATAGAATTAAAAAATCGAGATTTTGAAACTCAGGTCGAGAGACATGAAGAAATTAGCATATTTGAGGAGGGAGTTGAGAAGAGCGTGTGAGTAAATTAAAATGGTCATACCTGGCTCGTGTGATATCGGATTTCTGTGTTCAAACATGCGAATCGAAACTAACAAGGCTAGCTATGATATAGAATAAAAAAATCGAGATTTTGAAACTCAGGTCGAGAGACATGAAGAAATTAGCATATTTGAGGAGGGAGTTGAGAAGAGCCAGTGAGTAAATTAAAATGGTCATACGTGGCTCGTGTGATATCGGATTTCTGTGTTCAAACATGCGAATCGAAACTAACAAGGCTAGCTATGATATAGAATTAAAAAATCGTGATTTTGAAACTCAGGTCGAGAGACATGAGGAAACTAGCATATTTGAGGAGGGAGTTGAGAAGAGCCAGTGAGTAAATTAAAATGGTCATACCTGGCTCGTGTGATATCGGATTTCTGTGTTCAAACATGCAAATCGAAGCTAACAAGGATAGCTATGATATAAAATTAAAAAATCAAGTTTTTGAAACTGAAGTCGAAAGACATGAGGAAATTAGCATGTTGGAGGAAGGAGTTGAGAAGAGCGAGTGAGTAAATTAAAATGGTCATACCTGGCTCGTGTGATATCGGATTTCTGTGTTCAAACATGCGAATCGAAACTAACAAGGCTAGCTATGATATAGAATTAAAAAATCGAGATTTTGAAACTCAGGTCGAGAGACATGAGGAAATTAGCATATTTGAGGAGGGAGTTGAGAAGAGCGAGTGAGTAAATTAAAATGGTCATACCTGGCTCGTGTGATATCGGATTTCTGTGTTCAAACATGCGAATCGAAGCTAACAAGGCTAGCTATGATATAGAATTAAAAAATCGAGATTTTGAAACTCAGGTCGAGAGACATGAAGAAATTAGCATATTTGAGGAGGGAGTTGAGAAGAGCGTGTGAGTAAATTAAAATGGTCATACCTGGCTCGTGTGATATCGGATTTCTGTGTTCAAACATGCGAATCGAAACTAACAAGGCTTGCTATGATATAGAATTAAAAAATCAAGATTTTGAAACTGACGTCGAAAGACATGAGGAAATTAGCATGTTGGAGGAGGGAGTTGAGAAGAGCGAGTGAGTAAATTAAAATGGTCATACCTGGCTCGTGTGATATCGGATTTCTGTGTTCAAACATGCGAATCGAAGCTAACAAGGCTAGCTATGATATAGAATTAAAAAATCGAGATGTTGAAACTCAGGTCGAGAGACATGAAGAAATTAGCATATTTGAGGAGGGAGTTGAGAAGAGCGTGTGTGTAAATTAAAATGGTCATACCTGGCTCGTGTGATATCGGATTTCTGTGTTCAAACATGCGAATCGAAGCTAACAAGGCTAGCTATGATATAGAATTAAAAAATCGAGATTTTGAAACTCAGGTCGAGAGACATGAAGAAATTAGCATATTTGAGGAGGGAGTTGAGAAGAGCGTGTGAGTAAATTAAAATGGTCATACCTGGCTCGTGTGATATCGGATTTCTGTGTTCAAACATGCGAATCGAAACTAACAAGGCTAGCTATGATATAGACTTAAAAAATCGTGATTTCGAAACTGACGTCGAAAGACATGAGGAAATTAGCATGCTGGAGGAGGCAGTTGAGAAGAGCGAGTGAGTAAATTAAAATGGTCATACCTGGCTCGTGTGATATCGGATTTCTGTGTTCAAACATGCGAATCGAAGCTAACAAGGCTAGCTATGATATAGAATTAAAAAATCGAGATTTTGAAACTCAGGTGAGAGACATGAGGAAATTAGCATATTTGATGAGGGAGTTGAGAAGAGTCAGTGAGTAAATTAAAATGGTCATACCTGGCTCGTGTGATATCGGATTTCTGTGTTGAAACATGCAAATCGAAGCTAACAAGGCTAGCTATGATATAGAATTAAAAAATCGAGATTTTGAAACTCAGGTCGAGAGACATGAAGAAATTAGCATATTTGAGGAGGGAGTTGAGAAGAGCGAGTGAGTAAATTAAAATGGTCATACCTGGCTCGTGTGATATCGGATTTCTGTGTTCAAACATGCGAATCGAAACTAACAAGGCTAGCTATGATATAGAATTAAAAAATCGAGATTTTGAAACTCAGGTCGAGAGACATGAGGAAATTAGCATATTTGAGGAGGGAGTTGAGAAGAGCGAGTGAGTAAATTAAAATGGTCATACCTGGCTCGTGTGATATCGGATTTCTGTGTTCAAACATGCGAATCGAAGCTAACAAGGCTAGCTATGATATAGAATTAAAAAATCGAGATTTTGAAACTCAGGTCGAGAGACATGAAGAAATTAGCATATTTGAGGAGGGAGTTGAGAAGAGCGTGTGAGTAAATTAAAATGGTCATACCTGGCTCGTGTGATATCGGATTTCTGTGTTCAAACATGCGAATCGAAACTAACAAGGCTTGCTATGATATAGAATTAAAAAATCAAGATTTTGAAACTGACGTCGAAAGACATGAGGAAATTAGCATGTTGGAGGAGGGAGTTGAGAAGAGCGAGTGAGTAAATTAAAATGGTCATACCTGGCTCGTGTGATATCGGATTTCTGTGTTCAAACATGCGAATCGAAGCTAACAAGGCTAGCTATGATATAGAATTAAAAAATCGAGATGTTGAAACTCAGGTCGAGAGACATGAAGAAATTAGCATATTTGAGGAGGGAGTTGAGAAGAGCGTGTGTGTAAATTAAAATGGTCATACCTGGCTCGTGTGATATCGGATTTCTGTGTTCAAACATGCGAATCGAAGCTAACAAGGCTAGCTATGATATAGAATTAAAAAATCGAGATTTTGAAACTCAGGTCGAGAGACATGAAGAAATTAGCATATTTGAGGAGGGAGTTGAGAAGAGCGTGTGAGTAAATTAAAATGGTCATACCTGGCTCGTGTGATATCGGATTTCTGTGTTCAAACATGCGAATCGAAACTAACAAGGCTAGCTATGATATAGACTTAAAAAATCGTGATTTCGAAACTGACGTCGAAAGACATGAGGAAATTAGCATGCTGGAGGAGGGAGTTGAGAAGAGCGAGTGAGTAAATTAAAATGGTCATACCTGGCTCGTGTGATATCGGATTTCTGTGTTCAAACATGCGAATCGAAGCTAACAAGGCTAGCTATGATATAGAATAAAAAAATCGAGATTTTGAAACTCAGGTGAGAGACATGAGGAAATTAGCATATTTGATGAGGGAGTTGAGAAGAGTCAGTGAGTAAATTAAAATGGTCATACCTGGCTCGTGTGATATCGGATTTCTGTGTTGAAACATGCAAATCGAAGCTAACAAGGCTAGCTATGATATAGAATTAAAAAATCGAGATTTTGAAACTCAGGTCGAGAGACATGAAGAAATTAGCATATTTGAGGAGGGAGTTGAGAAGAGCGAGTGAGTAAATTAAAATGGTCATACCTGGCTCGTGTGATATCGGATTTCTGTGTTCAAACATGCGAATCGAAACTAACAAGGCTAGCTATGATATAGAATTAAAAAATCGAGATTTTGAAACTCAGGTCGAGAGACATGAGGAAATTAGCATATTTGAGGAGGGAGTTGAGAAGAGTCAGTGAGTAAATTAAAATGGTTATACCTGGCTCGTGTGATATCGGATTTCTGTGTTCAAACATGCAAATCGAAGCTAACAAGGCTAGCTATGATATAGAATTAAAAAATCGAGATTTTGAAACTCAGGTCGAGAGACATGAGGAAATTAGCATATTTGAGGAGGGAGTTGAGAAGAGCGAGTGAGTAAATTAAAATGGTCATACCTGGCTCGTGTGATATCGGATTTCTGTGTTCAAACATGCGAATCGAAACTAACAAGGCTAGCTATGATATAGAATTAAAAAATCGAGATTTTGAAACTCAGGTCGAGAGACATGAGGAAATTAGCATATTTGAGGAGGGAGTTGAGAAGAGTCAGTGAGTAAATTAAAATGGTTATACCTGGCTCGTGTGATATCGGATTTCTGTGTTCAAACATGCAAATCGAAGCTAACAAGGCTAGCTATGATATAGAATTAAAAAATCGAGATTTTGAAACTCAGGTCGAGAGACATGAGGAAATTAGCATATTTGAGGAGGGAGTTGAGAAGAGCGAGTGAGTAAATTAAAATGGTCATACCTGGCTCGTGTGATATCGGATTTCTGTGTTCAAACATGCGAATCGAAACTAACAAGGCTAGCTATGATATAGAATTAAAAAATCGAGATTTTGAAACTCAGGTCGAGAGACATGAAGAAATTAGCATATTTGAGGAGGGAGTTGAGAAGAGCGTGTGTGTAAATTAAAATGGTCATACCTGGCTCGTGTGATATCGGATTTCTGTGTTCAAACATGCGAATCGAAGCTAACAAGGCTAGCTATGATATAGAATTAAAAAATCGTGATTTTGAAACTTAGGTCGAGAGACATGAAGAAATTAGCATATTTGAGGAGGGAGTTGAGAAGAGCGTGTGAGTAAATTAAAATGGTCATACCTGGCTCGTGTGATATCGGATTTCAGTGTTCAAACATGCGAATCGAAACTAACAAGGCTAGCTATGATATTGAATAAAAAAATCGAGATTTTGAAACTCAGGTCGAGAGACATGAAGAAATTAGCATATTTGAGGAGGGAGTTGAGAAGAGCCAGTGAGTAAATTAAAATGGTCATACCTGGCTCGTGTGATATCGGATTTCTGTGTTCAAACATGCGAATCGAAACTAACAAGGCTAGCTATGATATAGAATTAAAAAATCGAGATTTTGAAACTCAGGTCGAGAGAATTGAGGAAATTAGCATATTTGAGGAGGGAGTTGAGAAGAGCGAGTGAGTAAATTAAAATGGTCATACCTGGCTCGTGTGATATCGGATTTCTGTGTTCAAACATGCAAATCGAAGCTAACAAGGCTAGCTATGATATAGAATTAAAAAATCGAGATTTTGAAACTCAGGTCAAGAGACATGAAGAAATTAGCATATTTGAGGAGGGAGTTGAGAAGAGCGTGTGAGTAAATTAAAATGGTCATACCTGGCTCGTGTGATATCGGATTTCTGTGTTCAAACATGCCAATCGAAGCTAACAAGGCTAGCTATGATATAGAATTAAAAAATCGAGATTTTGAAACTCAGGTCGAGAGACATGAAGAAATTAGCATATTTGAGGAGGGAGTTGAGAAGAGCGTGTGAGTAAATTAAAATGGTCATACCTGGCTCGTGTGATATCGGATTTCTGTGTTCAAACATGCGAATCGAAACTAACAAGGCTAGCTATGATATAGAATAAAAAAATCGAGATTTTGAAACTCAGGTCGAGAGACATGAAGAAATTAGCATATTTGAGGAGGGAGTTGAGAAGAGCGTGTGAGTAAATTAAAATGGTCATACGTGGCTCGTGTGATATCGGATTTCTGTGTTCAAACATGCGAATCGAAACTAACAAGGCTAGCTATGATATAGAATTAAAAAATCGTGATTTTGAAACTCAGGTCGAGAGACATGAGGAAACTAGCATATTTGAGGAGGGAGTTGAGAAGAGCCAGTGAATAAATTAAAATGGTCATACCTGGCTCGTGTGATATCGGATTTCTGTGTTCAAACATGCAAATCGAAGCTAACAAGGATAGCTATGATATAAAATTAAAAAATCAAGTTTTTGAAACTGAAGTCGAAAGACATGAGGAAATTAGCATGTTGGAGGAAGGAGTTGAGAAGAGCGAGTGAGTAAATTAAAATGGTCATACCTGGCTCGTGTGATATCGGATTTCTGTGTTCAAACATGCGAATCGAAACTAACAAGGCTAGCTATGATATAGAATTAAAAAATCGAGATTTTGAAACTCAGGTCGAGAGACATGAGGAAATTAGCATATTTGAGGAGGGAGTTGAGAAGAGCGAGTGAGTAAATTAAAATGGTCATACCTGGCTCGTGTGATATCGGATTTCTGTGTTCAAACATGCGAATCGAAGCTAACAAGGCTAGCTATGATATAGAATTAAAAAATCGAGATTTTGAAACTCAGGTCGAGAGACATGAAGAAATTAGCATATTTGAGGAGGGAGTTGAGAAGAGCGTGTGAGTAAATTAAAATGGTCATACCTGGCTCGTGTGATATCGGATTTCTGTGTTCAAACATGCGAATCGAAACTAACAAGGCTTGCTATGATATAGAATTAAAAAATCAAGATTTTGAAACTGACGTCGAAAGACATGAGGAAATTAGCATGTTGGAGGAGGGAGTTGAGAAGAGCGAGTGAGTAAATTAAAATGGTCATACCTGGCTCGTGTGATATCGGATTTCTGTGTTCAAACATGCGAATCGAAGCTAACAAGGCTAGCTATGATATAGAATTAAAAAATCGAGATGTTGAAACTCAGGTCGAGAGACATGAAGAAATTAGCATATTTGAGGAGGGAGTTGAGAAGAGCGTGTGTGTAAATTAAAATGGTCATACCTGGCTCGTGTGATATCGGATTTCTGTGTTCAAACATGCGAATCGAAGCTAACAAGGCTAGCTATGATATAGAATTAAAAAATCGAGATTTTGAAACTCAGGTCGAGAGACATGAAGAAATTAGCATATTTGAGGAGGGAGTTGAGAAGAGCGTGTGAGTAAATTAAAATGGTCATACCTGGCTCGTGTGATATCGGATTTCTGTGTTCAAACATGCAAATCGAAGCTAACAAGGCTAGCTATGATATAGAATTAAAAAATCAAGATTTTGAAACTCAGGTCGAGAGACATGAAGAAATTAGCATATTTGAGGAGGGAGTTGAGAAGAGCGTGTGAGTAAATTAAAATGGTCATACCTGGCTCGTGTGATATCGGATTTCTGTGTTCAAACATGCGAATCGAAACTAACAAGGCTAGCTATGATATAGAATTAAAAAATCGAGATTTTGAAACTCAGGTCGAGAGAATTGAGGAAATTAGCATATTTGAGGAGGGAGTTGAGAAGAGCGAGTGAGTAAATTAAAATGGTCATACCTGGCTCGTGTGATATCGGATTTCTGTGTTCAAACATGCAAATCGAAGCTAACAAGGCTAGCTATGATATAGAATTAAAAAATCGAGATTTTGAAACTCAGGTCAAGAGACATGAGGAAATTAGCATGTTGGAGGAGGGAGTTGAGAAGAGCGAGTGAGTAAATTAAAATGGTCATACCTGGCTCGTGTGATATCGGATTTCTGTGTTCAAACATGCGAATCGAAGCTAACAAGGCTAGCTATGATATAGAATTAAAAAATCGAGATGTTGAAACTCAGGTCGAGAGACATGAAGAAATTAGCATTTTTGAGGAGGGAGTTGAGAAGAGCGTGTGAGTAAATTAAAATGGTCATACCTGGCTCGTGTGATATCGGATTTCTGTGTTCAAACATGCAAATCGAAGCTAACAAGGCTAGCTATGATATAGAATTAAAAAATCGAGATTTTGAAACTCAGGTCGAGAGACATGAAGAAATTAGCATATTTGAGGAGGGAGTTGAGAAGAGCGTGTGAGTAAATTAAAATGGTCATACCTGGCTCGTGTGATATCGGATTTCTGTGTTCAAACATGCGAATCGAAACTAACAAGGCTAGCTATGATATAGAATAAAAAAATCGAGATTTTGAAACTCAGGTCGAGAGACATGAAGAAATTAGCATATTTGAGGAGGGAGTTGAGAAGAGCGAGTGAGTAAATTAAAATGGTCATACGTGGCTCCTGTGATATCGGATTTCTGTGTTCAAACATGCGAATCGAAACTAACAAGGCTAGCTATGATATAGAATTAAAAAATCGTGATTTTGAAACTCAGGTCGAGAGACATGAGGAAACTAGCATATTTGAGGAGGGAGTTGAGAAGAGCCAGTGAGTAAATTAAAATGGTCATACCTGGCTCGTGTGATATCGGATTTCTGTGTTCAAACATGCAAATCGAAGCTAACAAGGATAGCTATGATATAAAATTAAAAAATCAAGTTTTTGAAACTGAAGTCGAAAGACATGAGGAAATTAGCATGTTGGAGGAAGGAGTTGAGAAGAGCGAGTGAGTAAATTAAAATGGTCATACCTGGCTCGTGTGATATCGGATTTCTGTGTTCAAACATGCGAATCGAAACTAACAAGGCTAGCTATGATATAGAATTAAAAAATCGAGATTTTGAAACTCAGGTCGAGAGACATGAGGAAATTAGCATATTTGAGGAGGGAGTTGAGAAGAGCGAGTGAGTAAATTAAAATGGTCATACCTGGCTCGTGTGATATCGGATTTCTGTGTTCAAACATGCGAATCGAAACTAACAAGGCTAGCTATGATATAGAATTAAAAAATCAAGATTTTGAAACTCAGGTCGAGAGACATGAGGAAACTAGCATATTTGAGGAGGGAGTTGAGAAGAGTCAGTGAGTAAATTAAAATGGTCATACCTGGCTCGTGTGATATCGGATTTCTGTGTTCAAACATGCGAATCGAAACTAACAAGGCTAGCTATGATATAGAATTAAAAAATCGAGATTTTGAAACTCAGGTCGAGAGACATGAGGAAATTAGCATATTTGAGGAGGGAGTTGAGAAGAGTCAGTGAGTAAATTAAAATGGTCATACCTGGCTCGTGTGATATCGGATTTCTGTGTTCAAACATGCAAATCGAAGCTAACAAGGCTAGCTATGATATAGAATTAAAAAATCGAGATTTTGAAACTCAGGTCGAGAGACATGAGGAAATTAGCATATTTGAGGAGGGAGTTGAGAAGAGTCAGTGAGTAAATTAAAATGGTCATACCTGGCTCGTGTGATATCGGATTTCTGTGTTCAAACATGCAAATCGAAGCTAACAAGGCTAGCTATGATATAGAATTAAAAAATCGAGATTTTGAAACTCAGGTCGAGAGACATGAGGAAATTAGCATATTTGAGGAGGGAGTTGAGAAGAGCGAGTGAGTAAATTAAAATGGTCATACCTGGCTCGTGTGATATCGGATTTCTGTGTTCAAACATGCGAATCGAAACTAACAAGGCTAGCTATGATATAGAATTAAAAAATCGAGATTTTGAAACTCAGGTCGAGAGACATGAAGAAATTAGCATATTTGAGGAGGGAGTTGAGAAGAGCGTGTGTGTAAATTAAAATGGTCATACCTGGCTCGTGTGATATCGGATTTCTGTGTTCAAACATGCGAATCGAAGCTAACAAGGCTAGCTATGATATAGAATTAAAAAATCGTGATTTTGAAACTTAGGTCGAGAGACATGAAGAAATTAGCATATTTGAGGAGGGAGTTGAGAAGAGCGTGTGAGTAAATTAAAATGGTCATACCTGGCTCGTGTGATATCGGATTTCAGTGTTCAAACATGCGAATCGAAACTAACAAGGCTAGCTATGATATTGAATAAAAAAATCGAGATTTTGAAACTCAGGTCGAGAGACATGAAGAAATTAGCATATTTGAGGAGGGAGTTGAGAAGAGCCAGTGAGTAAATTAAAATGGTCATACCTGGCTCGTGTGATATCGGATTTCTGTGTTCAAACATGCGAATCGAAACTAACAAGGCTAGCTATGATATAGAATTAAAAAATCGAGATTTTGAAACTCAGGTCGAGAGAATTGAGGAAATTAGCATATTTGAGGAGGGAGTTGAGAAGAGCGAGTGAGTAAATTAAAATGGTCATACCTGGCTCGTGTGATATCGGATTTCTGTGTTCAAACATGCAAATCGAAGCTAACAAGGCTAGCTATGATATAGAATTAAAAAATCGAGATTTTGAAACTCAGGTCAAGAGACATGAAGAAATTAGCATATTTGAGGAGGGAGTTGAGAAGAGCGTGTGAGTAAATTAAAATGGTCATACCTGGCTCGTGTGATATCGGATTTCTGTGTTCAAACATGCAAATCGAAGCTAACAAGGCTAGCTATGATATAGAATTAAAAAATCGAGATTTTGAAACTCAGGTCGAGAGACATGAAGAAATTAGCATATTTGAGGAGGGAGTTGAGAAGAGCGAGTGAGTAAATTAAAATGGTCATACCTGGCTCGTGTGATATCGGATTTCTGTGTTCAAACATGCGAATCGAAACTAACAAGGCTAGCTATGATATAGAATTAAAAAATCGAGATTTTGAAACTCAGGTCGAGAGACATGAAGAAATTAGCATATTTGAGGAGGGAGTTGAGAAGAGCGTGTGTGTAAATTAAAATGGTCATACCTGGCTCGTGTGATATCGGATTTCTGTGTTCAAACATGCGAATCGAAGCTAACAAGGCTAGCTATGATATAGAATTAAAAAATCGAGATTTTGAAACTGAGGTCGAGAGACATGAAGAAATTAGCATATTTGAGGAGGGAGTTGAGAAGAGCGTGTGAGTAAATTAAAATGGTCATACCTGGCTCGTGTGATATCGGATTTCAGTGTTCAAACATGCGAATCGAAACTAACAAGGCTAGCTATGATATTGAATAAAAAAATCGAGATTTTGAAACCCAGGTCGAGAGACATGAAGAAATTAGCATATTTGAGGAGGGAGTTGAGAAGAGCCAGTGAGTAAATTAAAATGGTCATACCTGGCTCGTGTGATATCGGATTTCTGTGTTCAAACATGCGAATCGAAACTAACAAGGCTAGCTATGATATAGAATTAAAAAATCGAGATTTTGAAACTCAGGTCGAGAGAATTGAGGAAATTAGCATATTTGAGGAGGGAGTTGAGAAGAGCGAGTGAGTAAATTAAAATGGTCATACCTGGCTCGTGTGATATCGGATTTCTGTGTTCAAACATGCAAATCGAAGCTAACAAGGCTAGCTATGATATAGAATTAAAAAATCGAGATTTTGAAACTCAGGTCAAGAGACATGAAGAAATTAGCATATTTGAGGAGGGAGTTGAGAAGAGCGTGTGAGTAAATTAAAATGGTCATACCTGGCTCGTGTGATATCGGATTTCTGTGTTCAAACATGCAAATCGAAGCTAACAAGGCTAGCTATGATATAGAATTAAAAAATCGAGATTTTGAAACTCAGGTCGAGAGACATGAAGAAATTAGCATATTTGAGGAGGGAGTTGAGAAGAGCGTGTGAGTAAATTAAAATGGTCATACCTGGCTCGTGTGATATCGGATTTCTGTGTTCAAACATGCGAATCGAAACTAACAAGGCTAGCTATGATATAGAATAAAAAAATCGAGATTTTGAAACTCAGGTCGAGAGACATGAAGAAATTAGCATATTTGAGGAGGGAGTTGAGAAGAGCCAGTGAGTAAATTAAAATGGTCATACGTGGCTCGTGTGATATCGGATTTCTGTGTTCAAACATGCGAATCGAAACTAACAAGGCTAGCTATGATATAGAATTAAAAAATCGTGATTTTGAAACTCAGGTCGAGAGACATGAGGAAACTAGCATATTTGAGGAGGGAGTTGAGAAGAGCCAGTGAGTAAATTAAAATGGTCATACCTGGCTCGTGTGATATCGGATTTCTGTGTTCAAACATGCAAATCGAAGCTAACAAGGATAGCTATGATATAAAATTAAAAAATCAAGTTTTTGAAACTGAAGTCGAAAGACATGAGGAAATTAGCATGCTGGAGGAGGGAGTTGAGAAGAGCGAGTGAGTAAATTAAAATGGTCATACCTGGCTCGTGTGATATCGGATTTCTGTGTTCAAACATGCGAATCGAAGCTAACAAGGCTAGCTATGATATAGAATTAAAAAATCGAGATTTTGAAACTCAGGTGAGAGACATGAGGAAATTAGCATATTTGATGAGGGAGTTGAGAAGAGTCAGTGAGTAAATTAAAATGGTCATACCTGGCTCGTGTGATATCGGATTTCTGTGTTCAAACATGCAAATCGAAGCTAACAAGGCTAGCTATGATATAGAATTAAAAAATCGAGATTTTGAAACTCAGGTCGAGAGACATGAAGAAATTAGCATATTTGAGGAGGGAGTTGAGAAGAGCGAGTGAGTAAATTAAAATGGTCATACCTGGCTCGTGTGATATCGGATTTCTGTGTTCAAACATGCGAATCGAAACTAACAAGGCTAGCTATGATATAGAATTAAAAAATCAAGATTTTGAAACTCAGGTCGAGAGACATGAGGAAATTAGCATATTTGAGGAGGGAGTTGAGAAGAGCGAGTGAGTAAATTAAAATGGTCATACCTGGCTCGTGTGATATCGGATTTCTGTGTTCAAACATGCGAATCGAAGCTAACAAGGCTAGCTATGATATAGAATTAAAAAATCGAGATGTTGAAACTCAGGTCGAGAGACATGAAGAAATTAGCATATTTGAGGAGGGAGTTGAGAAGAGCGTGTGTGTAAATTAAAATGGTCATACCTGGCTCGTGTGATATCGGATTTCTGTGTTCAAACATGCGAATCGAAGCTAACAAGGCTAGCTATGATATAGAATTAAAAAATCAAGATTTTGAAACTCAGGTCGAGAGACATGAAGAAATTAGCATATTTGAGGAGGGAGTTGAGAAGAGTCAGTGAGTAAATTAAAATGGTCATACCTGGCTCGTGTGATATCGGATTTCTGTGTTCAAACATGCGAATCGAAACTAACAAGGCTAGCTATGATATAGACTTAAAAAATCGTGATTTCGAAACTGACGTCGAAAGACATGAGGAAATTAGCATGCTGGAGGAGGGAGTTGAGAAGAGCGAGTGAGTAAATTAAAATGGTCATACCTGGCTCGTGTGATATCGGATTTCTGTGTTCAAACATGCGAATCGAAGCTAACAAGGCTAGCTATGATATAGAATTAAAAAATCGAGATTTTGAAACTCAGGTGAGAGACATGAGGAAATTAGCATATTTGATGAGGGAGTTGAGAAGAGTCAGTGAGTAAATTAAAATGGTCATACCTGGCTCGTGTGATATCGGATTTCTGTGTTCAAACATGCAAATCGAAGCTAACAAGGCTAGCTATGATATAGAATTAAAAAATCGAGATTTTGAAACTCAGGTCGAGAGACATGAAGAAATTAGCATATTTGAGGAGGGAGTTGAGAAGAGTCAGTGAGTAAATTAAAATGGTCATACCTGGCTCGTGTGATATCGGATTTCTGTGTTCAAACATGCAAATCGAAGCTAACAAGGCTAGCTATGATATAGAATTAAAAAATCGAGATTTTGAAACTCAGGTCGAGAGACATGAAGAAATTAGCATATTTGAGGAGGGAGTTGAGAAGAGTCAGTGAGTAAATTAAAATGGTCATACCTGGCTCGTGTGATATCGGATTTCTGTGTTCAAACATGCAAATCGAAGCTAACAAGGCTAGCTATGATATAGAATTAAAAAATCGAGATTTTGAAACTCAGGTCGAGAGACATGAAGAAATTAGCATATTTGAGGAGGGAGTTGAGAAGAGCGAGTGAGTAAATTAAAATGGTCATACCTGGCTCGTGTGATATCGGATTTCTGTGTTCAAACATGCGAATCGAAACTAACAAGGCTAGCTATGATATAGAATTAAAAAATCAAGATTTTGAAACTCAGGTCGAGAGACATGAGGAAATTAGCATATTTGAGGAGGGAGTTGAGAAGAGCGAGTGAGTAAATTAAAATGGTCATACCTGGCTCGTGTGATATCGGATTTCTGTGTTCAAACATGCGAATCGAAGCTAACAAGGCTAGCTATGATATAGAATTAAAAAATCGAGATGTTGAAACTCAGGTCGAGAGACATGAAGAAATTAGCATATTTGAGGAGGGAGTTGAGAAGAGCGTGTGTGTAAATTAAAATGGTCATACCTGGCTCGTGTGATATCGGATTTCTGTGTTCAAACATGCGAATCGAAGCTAACAAGGCTAGCTGTGATATAGAATTAAAAAATCAAGATTTTGAAACTCAGGTCGAGAGACATGAAGAAATTAGCATATTTGAGGAGGGAGTTGAGAAGAGTCAGTGAGTAAATTAAAATGGTCATACCTGGCTCGTGTGATATCGGATTTCTGTGTTCAAACATGCGAATCGAAACTAACAAGGCTAGCTATGATATAGACTTAAAAAATCGTGATTTCGAAACTGACGTCGAAAGACATGAGGAAATTAGCATGCTGGAGGAGGGAGTTGAGAAGAGCGAGTGAGTAAATTAAAATGGTCATACCTGGCTCGTGTGATATCGGATTTCTGTGTTCAAACATGCGAATCGAAGCTAACAAGGCTAGCTATGATATAGAATTAAAAAATCGAGATTTTGAAACTCAGGTGAGAGACATGAGGAAATTAGCATATTTGATGAGGGAGTTGAGAAGAGTCAGTGAGTAAATTAAAATGGTCATACCTGGCTCGTGTGATATCGGATTTCTGTGTTCAAACATGCAAATCGAAGCTAACAAGGCTAGCTATGATATAGAATTAAAAAATCGAGATTTTGAAACTCAGGTCGAGAGACATGAAGAAATTAGCATATTTGAGGAGGGAGTTGAGAAGAGTCAGTGAGTAAATTAAAATGGTCATACCTGGCTCGTGTGATATCGGATTTCTGTGTTCAAACATGCAAATCGAAGCTAACAAGGCTAGCTATGATATAGAATTAAAAAATCGAGATTTTGAAACTCAGGTCGAGAGACATGAAGAAATTAGCATATTTGAGGAGGGAGTTGAGAAGAGCGTGTGTGTAAATTAAAATGGTAATACCTGGCTCGTGTGATATCGGATTTCTGTGTTCAAACATGCGAATCGAAGCTAACAAGGCTAGCTATGATATAGAATTAAAAAATCGAGATTTTGAAACTCAGGTCGAGAGACATGAAGAAATTAGCATATTTGAGGAGGGAGTTGAGAAGAGCGTGTGAGTAAATTAAAATGGTCATACCTGGCTCGTGTGATATCGGATTTCTGTGTTCAAACATGCGAATCGAAACTAACAAGGCTAGCTATGATATAGAATTAAAAAATCGAGATTTCGAAACTCAGGTGAGAGACATGAGGAAATTAGCATATTTGAGGAGGGAGTTGAGAAGAGCCAGTGAGTAAATTAAATTGGTCATACCTGGCTCGTGTGATATCGGATTTCTGTGTTCAAACATGTAAATCGAAGCTAACACGGCTAGCTATGATATAGAATTAAAAAATCGAGATTTTGAAACTCAGGTCGAGAGACATGAAGAAATTAGCATATTTGAGGAGGGAGTTGAGAAGAGCGAGTGAGTAAATTAAAATGGTCATACCTGGCTCGTGTGATATCGGATTTCTGTGTTCAAACATGCGAATCGAAACTAACAAGGCTAGCTATGATATAGAATTAAAAAATCGAGATTTTGAAACTCAGGTCGAGAGACATGAGGAAATTAGCATATTTGAGGAGGGAGTTGAGAAGAGTCAGTGAGTAAATTAAAATGGTCATACCTGGCTCGTGTGATATCGGATTTCTGTGTTCAAACATGCGAATCGAAACTAACAAGGCTAGCTATGATATAGACTTAAAAAATCGTGATTTCGAAACTGACGTCGAAAGACATGAGGAAATTAGCATATTTGAGGAGGGAGTTGAGAAGAGCGAGTGAGTAAATTAAAATGGTCATACCTGGCTCGTGTGATATCGGATTTCTGTGTTCAAACATGCAAATCGAAGCTAACAAGGCTAGCTATGATATAGAATTAAAAAATCGAGATTTTGAAACTCAGGTCGAGAGACATGAAGAAATTAGCATATTTGAGGAGGGAGTTGAGAAGAGCGTGTGTGTAAATTAAAATGGTCATACCTGGCTCGTGTGATATCGGATTTCTGTGTTCAAACATGCGAATCGAAGCTAACAAGGCTAGCTATGATATAGAATTAAAAAATCGAGATTTTGAAACTTAGGTCGAGAGACATGAAGAAATTAGCATATTTGAGGAGGGAGTTGAGAAGAGCGTGTGAGTAAATTAAAATGGTCATACCTGGCTCGTGTGATATCGGATTTCTGTGTTAAAACATGCGAATCGAAACTAACAAGGCTAGCTATGATATAGACTTAAAAAATCGTGATTTCGAAACTGACGTCGAAAGACATGAGGAAATTAGCATGCTGGAGGAGGGAGTTGAGAAGAGCGAGTGAGTAAATTAAAATGGTCATACCTGGCTCGTGTGATATCGGATTTCTGTGTTCAAACATGCGAATCGAAACTAACAAGGCTAGCTATGATATAGAATTAAAAACTCGAGATTTTGAAACTCAGGTCGAGAGACATGAGGAAATTAGCATATTTGAGGAGGGAGTTGAGAAGAGCCAGTGAGTAAATTAAAATGGTCATACCTGGCTCGTGTGATATCGGATTTCTGTGTTCAAACATGCGAATCGAAACTAACAAGGATAGCTATGATATAAAATTAAAAAATCAAGTTTTTGAAACTCAGGTCGAGAGACATGAGGAAATTAGCATATTTGAGGAGGGAGTTGAGAAGAGTCAGTGAGTAAATTAAAATGGTCATACCTGGCTCGTGTGATATCGGATTTCTGTGTTCAAACATGCGAATCGAAACTAACAAGGCTAGCTATGATATAGACTTAAAAAATCGTGATTTCGAAACTAACGTCGAAAGACATGAGGAAATTAGCATATTTGAGGAGGGAGTTGAGAAGAGCGAGTGAGTAAATTAAAATGGTCATACCTGGCTCGTGTGATATCGGATTTCTGTGTTCAAACATGCGAATCGAAGCTAACAAGGCTAGGTATGATATAGAATTAAAAAATCGAGATTTTGAAACTTAAGTCGAGAGACATGAAGAAATTAGCATATTTGAGGAGGGAGTTGAGAAGAGCGTGTGAGTAAATTAAAATGGTCATACCTGGCTCGTGTGATATCGGATTTCTGTGTTAAAACATGCGAATAGAAACTAACAAGGCTAGCTATGATATAGACTTAAAAAATCGTGATTTCGAAACTGACGTCGAAAGACATGAGGAAATTAGCATGCTGGAGGAGGGAGTTGAGAAGAGCGAGTGAGTAAATTAAAATGGTCATACCTGGCTCGTGTGATATCGGATTTCTGTGTTCAAACATGCGAATCGAAACTAACAAGGCTAGCTATGATATAGAATTAAAAAATCGAGATTTTGAAACTCAGGTCGAGAGAATTGAGGAAATTAGCATATTTGAGGAGGGAGTTGAGAAGAGCTAGTGAGTAAATTAAAATGGTCATACCTGGCTCGTGTGATATCGGATTTCTGTGTTCAAACATGCAAATCGAAGCTAACAAGGCTAGTTATGATATAGTATTAAAAAATCAAGATTTTGAAACTCAGGTCGAGAGACATGAAGAAATTAGCATATTTGAGGAGGGAGTTGAGAAGAGCGTGTGAGTAAATTAAAATGGTCATACCTGGCTCGTGTGATATCGGATTTCTGTGTTCAAACATGCGAATCGAAACTAACAAGGCTAGCTATGATATAGAATAAAAAAATCGAGATTTTGAAACTCAGGTCGACAGACATGAAGAAATTAGCATATTTGAGGAGGGAGTTGAGAAGAGCCAGTGAGTAAATTAAATTGGTCATACCTGGCTCGTGTGATATCGGATTTCTGTGTTCAAACATGCAAATCGAAGCTAACACGGCTAGCTATGATATAGAATTAAAAAATCGAGATTTTGAAACTCAGGTCGAGAGACATGAAGAAATTAGCATATTTGAGGAGGGAGTTGAGAAGAGCGTGTGAGTAAATTAAAATGGTCATACCTGGCTCGTGTGATATCGGATTTCTGTGTTCAAACATGCGAATCGAAACTAACAAGGCTAGCTATGATATAGAATAAAAAAATCGAGATTTTGAAACTCAGGTCGAGAGACATGAAGAAATTAGCATATTTGAGGAGGGAGTTGAGAAGAGCGTGTGAGTAAATTAAAATGGTCATACCTGGCTCGTGTGATATCGGATTTCTGTGTTCAAACATGCGAATCGAAACTAACAAGGCTAGCTATGATATAGAATAAAAAAATCGAGATTTTGAAACTCAGGTCGAGAGACATGAAGAAATTAGCATATTTGAGGAGGGAGTTGAGAAGAGCGTGTGAGTAAATTAAAATGGTCATACCTGGCTCGTGTGATATCGGATTTCTGTGTTCAAACATGCGAATCAAAACTAACAAGGCTAGCTATGATATAGAATAAAAAAATCGAGATTTTGAAACTCAGGTCGAGAGACATGAAGAAATTAGCATATTTGAGGAGGGAGTTGAGAAGAGCCAGTGAGTAAATTAAATTGGTCATACCTGGCTCGTGTGATATCGGATTTCTGTGTTCAAACATGCGAATCGAAACTAACAAGGCTAGCTATGATATAGTATTAAAAAATCAAGATTTTGAAACTCAGGTCGAGAGACATGAAGAAATTAGCATATTTGAGGAGGGAGTTGAGAAGAGCGTGTGAGTAAATTAAAATGGTCATACCTGGCTCGTGTGATATCGGATTTCTGTGTTCAAACATGCGAATCGAAACTAACAAGGCTAGCTATGATATAGAATAAAAAAATCGAGATTTTGAAACTCAGGTCGAGAGACATGAAGAAATTAGCATATTTGAGGAGGGAGTTGAGAAGAGCCAGTGAGTAAATTAAATTGGTCATACCTGGCTCGTGTGATATCGGATTTCTGTGTTCAAACATGCAAATCGAAGCTAACACGGCTAGCTATGATATAGAATTAAAAAATCGAGATTTTGAAACTCAGGTCGAGAGACATGAAGAAATTAGCATATTTGAGGAGGGAGTTGAGAAGAGCGAGTGAGTAAATTAAAATGGTCATACCTGGCTCGTGTGATATCGGATTTCTGTGTTCAAACATGCAAATCGAAGCTAACAAGGCTAGTTATGATATAGTATTAAAAAATCAAGATTTTGAAACTCAGGTCGAGAGACATGAAGAAATTAGCATATTTGAGGAGGGAGTTGAGAAGAGCGTGTGAGTAAATTAAAATGGTCATACCTGGCTCGTGTGATATCGGATTTCTGTGTTCAAACATGCGAATCGAAACTAACAAGGCTAGCTATGATATAGAATAAAAAAATCGAGATTTTGAAACTCAGGTCGAGAGACATGAAGAAATTAGCATATTTGAGGAGGGAGTTGAGAAGAGCCAGTGAGTAAATTAAAATGGTCATACCTGGCTCGTGTGATATCGGATTTCTGTGTTCAAACATGCGAATCGAAACTAACAAGGCTAGCTATGATATAGAATTAAAAAATCGTGATTTTGAAACTCAGGTCGAGAGACATGAGGAAATTAGCATATTTGAGGAGGGAGTTGAGAAGAGCCAGTGAGTAAATTAAAATGGTCATACCTGGCTCGTGTGATATCGGATTTCTGTGTTCAAACATGCAAATCGAAGCTAACAAGTATAGCTATGATATAAAATTAAAAAATCAAGTTTTTGAAACTGACGTCGAAAGACATGAAGAAATTAGCATGTTGGAGGAAGGAGTTGAGAAGAGCGAGTGAGTAAATTAAAATGGTCATACCTGGCTCGTGTGATATCGGATTTCTGTGTTCAAACATGCGAATCAAAACTAACAAGGCTAGCTATGATATAGAATTAAAAAATCGAGATTTTGAAACTCAGGTCGAGAGACATGAGGAAATTAGCATATTTGAGGAGGGAGTTGAGAAGAGCCAGTGAGTAAATTAAAATGGTCATACCTGGCTCGTGTGATATCGGATTTCTGTGTTCAAACATGCGAATCGAATCTAACAAGGCTAGCTATGATATAGAATTAAAAAATCGTGATTTTGAAACTCAGGTCGAGAGACATGAGGAAATTAGCATATTTGAGGAGGGAGTTGAGAAGAGCCAGTGAGTAAATTAAAATGGTCATACCTGGCTCGTGTGATATCGGATTTCTGTGTTCAAACATGCGAATCGAAGCTAACAAGGCTAGCTATGATATAGAATTAAAAAATCGAGATTTTGAAACTCAGGTCGAGAGACATGAAGAAATTAGCATATTTGAGGAGGGAGTTGAGAAGAGCGTGTGTGTAAATTAAAATGGTCATAGCTGGCTCGTGTGATATCGGATTTCTGTGTTCAAACATGCGAATCGAAGCTAACAAGGCTAGCTATGATATAGAATTAAAAAATCGAGATTTTGAAACTTAGGTCGAGAGACATGAAGAAATTAGCATATTTGAGGAGGGAGTTGAGAAGAGCGTGTGAGTAAATTAAAATGGTCATACCTGGCTCGTGTGATATCGGATTTCTGTGTTCAAACATGCGAATCGAAACTAACAAGGCTAGCTATGATATAGAATTAAAAAATCGAGATTTTGAAACTCAGGTCGAGAGACATGAAGAAATTAGCATATTTGAGGAGGGAGTTGAGAAGAGCCAGTGAGTAAATTAAATTGGTCATACCTGGCTCGTGTGATATCGGATTTCTGTGTTCAAACATGCGAATCGAAGCTAACAAGGCTAGCTATGATATAGAATTAAAAAATCGAGATTTTGAAACTTAGGTCGAGAGACATGAAGAAATTAGCATATTTGAGGAGGGAGTTGAGAAGAGCGTGTGAGTAAATTAAAATGGTCATACCTGGCTCGTGTGATATCGGATTTCTGTGTTCAAACATGCGAATCGAAACTAACAAGGCTAGCTATGATATAGAATTAAAAAATCGAGATTTTGAAACTCAGGTCGAGAGACATGAAGAAATTAGCATATTTGAGGAGGGAGTTGAGAAGAGCGTGTGTGTAAATTAAAATGGTCATACCTGGCTCGTGTGATATCGGATTTCTGTGTTCAAACATGCGAATCGAAGCTAACAAGGCTAGCTATGATATAGAATTAAAAAATCGAGATTTTGAAACTTAGGTCGAGAGACATGAAGAAATTAGCATATTTGAGGAGGGAGTTGAGAAGAGCGTGTGAGTAAATTAAAATGGTCATACCTGGCTCGTGTGATATCGGATTTCAGTGTTCAAACATGCGAATCGAAACTAACAAGGCTAGCTATGATATTGAATAAAAAAATCGAGATTTTGAAACTCAGGTCGAGAGACATGAAGAAATTAGCATATTTGAGGAGGGAGTTGAGAAGAGCCAGTGAGTAAATTAAAATGGTCATACCTGGCTCGTGTGATATCGGATTTCTGTGTTCAAACATGCGAATCGAAACTAACAAGGCTAGCTATGATATAGAATTAAAAAATCGAGATTTTGAAACTCAGGTCGAGAGAATTGAGGAAATTAGCATATTTGAGGAGGGAGTTGAGAAGAGCCAGTGAGTAAATTAAAATGGTCATACCTGGCTCGTGTGATATCGGATTTCTGTGTTCAAACATGCAAATCGAAGCTAACAAGGCTAGCTATGATATAGAATTAAAAAATCGAGATTTTGAAACTCAGGTCAAGAGACATGAAGAAATTAGCATATTTGAGGAGGGAGTTGAGAAGAGCGTGTGAGTAAATTAAAATGGTCATACCTGGCTCGTGTGATATCGGATTTCTGTGTTCAAACATGCAAATCGAAGCTAACAAGGCTAGTTATGATATAGTATTAAAAAATCAAGATTTTTAAACTCAGGTCGAGAGACATGAAGAAATTAGCATATTTGAGGAGGGAGTTGAGAAGAGCGTGTGTGTAAATTAAAATGGTCATACCTGGCTCGTGTGATATCGGATTTCTGTGTTCAAACATGCGAATCGAATCTAACAAGGCTAGCTATGATATAGAATTAAAAAATCGTGATTTTGAAACTCAGGTCGAGAGACATGAGGAAATTAGCATATTTGAGGAGGGAGTTGAGAAGAGCCAGTGAGTAAATTAAAATGGTCATACCTGGCTCGTGTGATATCGGATTTCTGTGTTCAAACATGCGAATCGAAGCTAACAAGGCTAGCTATGATATAGAATTAAAAAATCGAGATTTTGAAACTCAGGTCGAGAGACATGAAGAAATTAGCATATTTGAGGAGGGAGTTGAGAAGAGCGTGTGTGTAAATTAAAATGGTCATAGCTGGCTCGTGTGATATCGGATTTCTGTGTTCAAACATGCGAATCGAAGCTAACAAGGCTAGCTATGATATAGAATTAAAAAATCGAGATTTTGAAACTTAGGTCGAGAGACATGAAGAAATTAGCATATTTGAGGAGGGAGTTGAGAAGAGCGTGTGAGTAAATTAAAATGGTCATACCTGGCTCGTGTGATATCGGATTTCTGTGTTCAAACATGCGAATCGAAACTAACAAGGCTAGCTATGATATAGAATAAAAAAATCGAGATTTTGAAACTCAGGTCGAGAGACATGAAGAAATTAGCATATTTGAGGAGGGAGTTGAGAAGAGCCAGTGAGTAAATTAAAATGGTCATACCTGGCTCGTGTGATATCGGATTTCTGTGTTCAAACATGCGAATCGAAACTAACAAGGCTAGCTATGATATAGAATTAAAAAATCGTGATTTTGAAACTCAGGTCGAGAGACATGAGGAAATTAGCATATTTGAGGAGGGAGTTGAGAAGAGCCAGTGAGTAAATTAAAATGGTCATACCTGGCTCGTGTGATATCGGATTTCTGTGTTCAAACATGCAAATCGAAGCTAACAAGTATAGCTATGATATAAAATTAAAAAATCAAGTTTTTGAAACTGACGTCGAAAGACATGAAGAAATTAGCATGTTGGAGGAAGGAGTTGAGAAGAGCGAGTGAGTAAATTAAAATGGTCATACCTGGCTCGTGTGATATCGGATTTCTGTGTTCAAACATGCGAATCAAAACTAACAAGGCTAGCTATGATATAGAATTAAAAAATCGAGATTTTGAAACTCAGGTCGAGAGACATGAGGAAATTAGCATATTTGAGGAGGGAGTTGAGAAGAGCCAGTGAGTAAATTAAAATGGTCATACCTGGCTCGTGTGATATCGGATTTCTGTGTTCAAACATGCGAATCGAATCTAACAAGGCTAGCTATGATATAGAATTAAAAAATCGTGATTTTGAAACTCAGGTCGAGAGACATGAGGAAATTAGCATATTTGAGGAGGGAGTTGAGAAGAGCCAGTGAGTAAATTAAAATGGTCATACCTGGCTCGTGTGATATCGGATTTCTGTGTTCAAACATGCGAATCGAAGCTAACAAGGCTAGCTATGATATAGAATTAAAAAATCGAGATTTTGAAACTCAGGTCGAGAGACATGAAGAAATTAGCATATTTGAGGAGGGAGTTGAGAAGAGCGTGTGTGTAAATTAAAATGGTCATAGCTGGCTCGTGTGATATCGGATTTCTGTGTTCAAACATGCGAATCGAAGCTAACAAGGCTAGCTATGATATAGAATTAAAAAATCGAGATTTTGAAACTTAGGTAGAGAGACATGAAGAAATTAGCATATTTGAGGAGGGAGTTGAGAAGAGCGTGTGAGTAAATTAAAATGGTCATACCTGGCTCGTGTGATATCGGATTTCTGTGTTCAAACATGCGAATCGAAACTAACAAGGCTAGCTATGATATAGAATTAAAAAATCGAGATTTTGAAACTCAGGTCGAGAGACATGAAGAAATTAGCATATTTGAGGAGGGAGTTGAGAAGAGCCAGTGAGTAAATTAAATTGGTCATACCTGGCTCGTGTGATATCGGATTTCTGTGTTCAAACATGCGAATCGAAGCTAACAAGGCTAGCTATGATATAGAATTAAAAAATCGAGATTTTGAAACTTAGGTCGAGAGACATGAAGAAATTAGCATATTTGAGGAGGGAGTTGAGAAGAGCGTGTGAGTAAATTAAAATGGTCATACCTGGCTCGTGTGATATCGGATTTCTGTGTTCAAACATGCGAATCGAAACTAACAAGGCTAGCTATGATATAGAATTAAAAAATCGAGATTTTGAAACTCAGGTCGAGAGACATGAAGAAATTAGCATATTTGAGGAGGGAGTTGAGAAGAGCGTGTGTGTAAATTAAAATGGTCATACCTGGCTCGTGTGATATCGGATTTCTGTGTTCAAACATGCGAATCGAAGCTAACAAGGCTAGCTATGATATAGAATTAAAAAATCGAGATTTTGAAACTTAGGTCGAGAGACATGAAGAAATTAGCATATTTGAGGAGGGAGTTGAGAAGAGCGTGTGAGTAAATTAAAATGGTCATACCTGGCTCGTGTGATATCGGATTTCAGTGTTCAAACATGCGAATCGAAACTAACAAGGCTAGCTATGATATTGAATAAAAAAATCGAGATTTTGAAACTCAGGTCGAGAGACATGAAGAAATTAGCATATTTGAGGAGGGAGTTGAGAAGAGCCAGTGAGTAAATTAAAATGGTCATACCTGGCTCGTGTGATATCGGATTTCTGTGTTCAAACATGCGAATCGAAACTAACAAGGCTAGCTATGATATAGAATTAAAAAATCGAGATTTTGAAACTCAGGTCGAGAGAATTGAGGAAATTAGCATATTTGAGGAGGGAGTTGAGAAGAGCCAGTGAGTAAATTAAAATGGTCATACCTGGCTCGTGTGATATCGGATTTCTGTGTTCAAACATGCAAATCGAAGCTAACAAGGCTAGCTATGATATAGAATTAAAAAATCGAGATTTTGAAACTCAGGTCAAGAGACATGAAGAAATTAGCATATTTGAGGAGGGAGTTGAGAAGAGCGTGTGAGTAAATTAAAATGGTCATACCTGGCTCGTGTGATATCGGATTTCTGTGTTCAAACATGCAAATCGAAGCTAACAAGGCTAGTTATGATATAGTATTAAAAAATCAAGATTTTTAAACTCAGGTCGAGAGACATGAAGAAATTAGCATATTTGAGGAGGGAGTTGAGAAGAGCGTGTGTGTAAATTAAAATGGTCATACCTGGCTCGTGTGATATCGGATTTCTGTGTTCAAACATGCGAATCGAATCTAACAAGGCTAGCTATGATATAGAATAAAAAAATCGAGATTTTGAAACTCAGGTCGAGAGACATGAAGAAATTAGCATATTTGAGGAGGGAGTTGAGAAGAGCCAGTGAGTAAATTAAAATGGTCATACCTGGCTCGTGTGATATCGGATTTCTGTGTTCAAACATGCGAATCGAATCTAACAAGGCTAGCTATGATATAGAATTAAAAAATCGTGATTTTGAAACTCAGGTCGAGAGACATGAGGAAATTAGCATATTTGAGGAGGGAGTTGAGAAGAGCCAGTGAGTAAATTAAAATGGTCATACCTGGCTCGTGTGATATCGGATTTCTGTGTTCAAACATGCGAATCGAAGCTAACAAGGCTAGCTATGATATAGAATTAAAAAATCGAGATTTTGAAACTCAGGTCGAGAGACATGAAGAAATTAGCATATTTGAGGAGGGAGTTGAGAAGAGCGTGTGTGTAAATTAAAATGGTCATAGCTGGCTCGTGTGATATCGGATTTCTGTGTTCAAACATGCGAATCGAAGCTAACAAGGCTAGCTATGATATAGAATTAAAAAATCGAGATTTTGAAACTTAGGTCGAGAGACATGAAGAAATTAGCATATTTGAGGAGGGAGTTGAGAAGAGCGTGTGAGTAAATTAAAATGGTCATACCTGGCTCGTGTGATATCGGATTTCTGTGTTCAAACATGCGAATCGAAACTAACAAGGCTAGCTATGATATAGAATTAAAAAATCGAGATTTTGAAACTCAGGTCGAGAGACATGAAGAAATTAGCATATTTGAGGAGGGAGTTGAGAAGAGCCAGTGAGTAAATTAAATTGGTCATACCTGGCTCGTGTGATATCGGATTTCTGTGTTCAAACATGCGAATCGAAGCTAACAAGGCTAGCTATGATATAGAATTAAAAAATCGAGATTTTGAAACTTAGGTCGAGAGACATGAAGAAATTAGCATATTTGAGGAGGGAGTTGAGAAGAGCGTGTGAGTAAATTAAAATGGTCATACCTGGCTCGTGTGATATCGGATTTCTGTGTTCAAACATGCGAATCGAAACTAACAAGGCTAGCTATGATATAGAATTAAAAAATCGAGATTTTGAAACTCAGGTCGAGAGACATGAAGAAATTAGCATATTTGAGGAGGGAGTTGAGAAGAGCGTGTGTGTAAATTAAAATGGTCATACCTGGCTCGTGTGATATCGGATTTCTGTGTTCAAACATGCGAATCGAAGCTAACAAGGCTAGCTATGATATAGAATTAAAAAATCGAGATTTTGAAACTTAGGTCGAGAGACATGAAGAAATTAGCATATTTGAGGAGGGAGTTGAGAAGAGCGTGTGAGTAAATTAAAATGGTCATACCTGGCTCGTGTGATATCGGATTTCAGTGTTCAAACATGCGAATCGAAACTAACAAGGCTAGCTATGATATTGAATAAAAAAATCGAGATTTTGAAACTCAGGTCGAGAGACATGAAGAAATTAGCATATTTGAGGAGGGAGTTGAGAAGAGCCAGTGAGTAAATTAAAATGGTCATACCTGGCTCGTGTGATATCGGATTTCTGTGTTCAAACATGCGAATCGAAACTAACAAGGCTAGCTATGATATAGAATTAAAAAATCGAGATTTTGAAACTCAGGTCGAGAGAATTGAGGAAATTAGCATATTTGAGGAGGGAGTTGAGAAGAGCCAGTGAGTAAATTAAAATGGTCATACCTGGCTCGTGTGATATCGGATTTCTGTGTTCAAACATGCAAATCGAAGCTAACAAGGCTAGCTATGATATAGAATTAAAAAATCGAGATTTTGAAACTCAGGTCAAGAGACATGAAGAAATTAGCATATTTGAGGAGGGAGTTGAGAAGAGCGTGTGAGTAAATTAAAATGGTCATACCTGGCTCGTGTGATATCGGATTTCTGTGTTCAAACATGCAAATCGAAGCTAACAAGGCTAGTTATGATATAGTATTAAAAAATCAAGATTTTTAAACTCAGGTCGAGAGACATGAAGAAATTAGCATATTTGAGGAGGGAGTTGAGAAGAGCCAGTGAGTAAATTAAAATGGTCATACCTGGCTCGTGTGATATAGGATTTCTGTGTTCAAACATGCAAATCGAAGCTAACAAGGATAGCTATGATATAAAATTAAAAAATCAAGTTTTTGAAACTGAAGTCGAAAGACATGAGGAAATTAGCATGTTGGAGGAAGGAGTTGAGAAGAGCGAGTGAGTAAATTAAAATGGTCATACCTGGCTCGTGTGATATCGGATTTTTGTGTTCAAACATGCGAATCGAAACTAACAAGGCTAGCTATGATATAGAATTAAAAAATCGAGATTTTGAAACTCAGGTCGAGAGACATGAGGAAATTAGCATATTTGAGGAGGGAGTTGAGAAGAGCCAGTGAGTAAATTAAAATGGTCATACCTGGCTCGTGTGATATCGGATTTCTGTGTTCAAACATGCGAATCGAAGCTAACAAGGCTAGCTAGGATATAGAATTAAAAAATCAAAATTTTGAAACTGACGTCGAAAGACATGAGGAAATTAGCATGTTGGAGGAGGGAGTTGAGAAGAGCGAGTGAGTAAATTAAAATGGTCATACCTGGCTCGTGTGATATCGGATTTCTGTGTTCAAACATGCGAATCGAATCTAACAAGGCTAGCTATGATATAGAATTAAAAAATCGTGATTTTCAAACTCAGGTCGAGAGACATGAGGAAATTAGCATATTTGAGGAGGGAGTTGAGAAGAGCGAGTGAGTAAATTAAAATGGTCATACCAGGCTCGTGTGATATCGGATTTCTGTGTTCAAACATGCGAATCGAAACTAACAAGGCTAGCTATGATATAGACTTAAAAAATCGAGATTTTGAAACTCAGGTCAAGAGACATGAGGAAATTAGCATATTTGAGGAGGGAGTTGAGAAGAGCGAGTGAGTAAATTAAAATGGTCATACCTGGCTTGTGTGATATCGGATTTCTGTGTTCAAACATGCAAATCGAAGCTAACAAGGCTAGCTATGATATATAATAAAAAAATCGAGATTTTGAAACTCAGGTCGAGAGACATGAAGAAATTAGCATATTTGAGGAGGGAGTTGAGAAGAGCGTGTGAGTAAATTAAAATGGTCATACCTGGCTCGTGTGATATCGGATTTCTGTGTTCAAACATGCGAATCGAAGCTAACAAGGCTAGCTATGATATAGTATTAAAAAATCGAGATTTTGAAACTCAGGTCGAGAGACATGAAGAAATTAGCATATTTGAGGAGGGAGTTGAGAAGAGCGTGTGAGTAAATTAAAATGGTCATACCTGGCTCGTGTGATATCGGATTTCTGTGTTCAAACATGCGAATCGAAGCTAACAAGGCTAGCTATGATATAGTATTAAAAAATCGAGATTTTGAAACTCAGGTCGAGAGACATGAAGAAATTAGCATATTTGAGGAGGGAGTTGAGAAGAGCGTGTGAGTAAATTAAAATGGTCATACCTGGCTCGTGTGATATCGGATTTCTGTGTTCAAACATGCGAATCGAAACTAACAAGGCTAGCTATGATATAGAATAAAAAAATCGAGATTTTGAAACTCCGGTCGAGAGACATGAAGAAATTAGCATATTTGAGGAGGGAGTTGAGAAGAGCGAGTGAGTAAATTAAAATGGTCATACCTGGCTCGTGTGATATCGGATTTCTGTGTTCAAACATGCGAATCGAAACTAACAAGGCTAGCTATGATATAGACTTAAAAAATCGTGATTTTGAAACTCAGGTCGACAGACATGAGGAAATTAGCATATTTGAGGAGGGAGTTGAGAAGAGCCAGTGAGTAAATTAAAATGGTCATACCTGGCTCGTGTGATATCGGATTTCTGTGTTCAAACATGCGAATCGAAACTAACAAGGCTAGCTATGATATAGACTTAAAAAATCGTGATTTTGAAACTCAGGTCGAGAGACATGAGGAAATTAGCATGTTGGACGAGGGAGTTGAGAAGAGCGAGTGAGTAAATTAAAATGGTCATACCTGGCTCGTGTGATATCTGATTTCTGTGTTCAAACATGCAAATCGAAACTAAGAACGCTAGCTATGATATAGAATTAAAAAATCGAGATTTTGAAACTCAGGTCGAGAGAGATGAGGAAATTAGCATATTTGAGGAGGGAGTTGAGAAGAGCGAGTGAGTAAATTAAAATGGTCATACCAGGCTCGTGTGATATCGGATTTCTGTGTTCAAACATGCGAATCGAAACTAACAAGGCTAGCTATGATATAGACTTAAAAAATCGAGATTTTGAAACTCAGGTCCAGAGACATGAGGAAATTAGCATATTTGAGGAGGGAGTTGAGAAGAGCTAGTGAGTAAATTAAAATGGTCATACCTGGCTCGTGTGATATCGGATTTCTGTGTTCAAACATGCAAATCGAAGCTAACAAGGCTAGCTATGATATACAATTAAAAAATCGAGATTTTGAAACTCAGGTCGAGAGACATGAAGAAATTAGCATATTTGAGGAGGGAGTTGAGAAGAGCGTGTGAGTAAATTAAAATGGTCATACCTGGCTCGTGTGATATCGGATTTCTGTGTTCAAACATGCAAATCGAAGCTAACAAGGCTAGCTATGATATAGTATTAAAAAATCGAGATTTTGAAACTCAGGTCGAGAGACATGAAGAAATTAGCATATTTGAGGAGGGAGTTGAGAAGAGCGTGTGAGTAAATTAAAATGGTCATACCTGGCTCGTGTGATATCGGATTTCTGTGTTCAAACATGCGAATCGAAACTAACAAGGCTAGCTATGATATAGAATAAAAAAATCGAGATTTTGAAACTCAGGTCGAGAGACATGAGGAAATTAGCATATTTGAGGAGGGAGTTGAGAAGAGCGAGTGAGTAAATTAAAATGGTCATACCTGGCTCGTGTGATATCGGATTTCTGTGTTCAAACATGCAAATCGAAGCTAACAAGGCTAGCTATGATATAGAATTAAAAAATCGAGATTTTGAAACTCAGGTCGAGAGACATGAAGAAATTAGCATATTTGAGGAGGGAGTTGAGAAGAGCGTGTGAGTAAATTAAAATGGTCATACCTGGCTCGTGTGATATCGGATTTCTGTGTTCAAACATGCGAATCGAAGCTAACAAGGCTAGCTATGATATAGAATTAAAAAATCAAGATTTTGAAACTGACGTCGAAAGACATGAGGAAATTAGCATGTTGGAGGAGGGAGTTGAGGCCAGCGAGTGAGTAAATTAAAATGGTCATACCTGGCTCGTGTGATATCGGATTTCTGTGTTCAAACATGCGAATCGAATCTAACAAGGCTAGCTATGATATAGAATTAAAAAATCGTGATTTTGAAACTCAGGTCGAGAGACATGAAGAAATTAGCATATTTGAGGAGGGAGTTGAGAAGAGCCAGTGAGTAAATTAAAATGGTCATACCAGGCTCGTGTGATATCGGATTTCTGTGTTCAAACATGCGAATCGAAGCTAACAAGGCTAGCTATGATATAGAATTAAAAAATCGAGATTTTGAAACTCAGGTCGAGAGACATGAAGAAATTAGCATATTTGAGGAGGGAGTTGAGAAGAGCGTGTGAGTAAATTAAAATGGTCATACCTGGCTCGTGTGATATCGGATTTCTGTGTTCAAACATGCGAATCGAAACTAACAAGGCTAGCAATGATATAGAATAAAAAAATCGAGATTTTGAAACTCAGGTCGAGAGACATGAAGAAATTAGCATATTTGAGGAGGGAGTTGAGAAGAGCGTGTGAGTAAATTAAAATGGTCATACCTGGCTCGTGTGATATCGGATTTCTGTGTTCAAACATGCGAATCGAAGCTAACAAGGCTAGCTATGATATAGAATTAAAAAATCAAGATTTTGAAACTGACGTCGAAAGACATGAGGAAATTAGCATGTTGGAGGAGGGAGTTGAGGCCAGCGAGTGAGTAAATTAAAATGGTCATACCTGGCTCGTGTGATATCGGATTTCTGTGTTCAAACATGCGAATCGAAACTAACAAGGCTAGCTATGATATAGAATTAAAAAATCGTGATTTTGAAACTCAGGTCGAGAGACATGAAGAAATTAGCATATTTGAGGAGGGAGTTGAGAAGAGCCAGTGAGTAAATTAAAATGGTCATACCAGGCTCGTGTGATATCGGATTTCTGTGTTCAAACATGCGAATAGAAACTAACAAGGCTAGCTATGATATAGACTTAAAAAATCGAGATTTTGAAACTCAGGTCAAGAGACATGAGGACATTAGCATATTTGAGGAGGGAGTTGAGAAGAGCCAGTGAGTAAATTAAAATGGTCATACCTGGCTTGTGTGATATCGGATTTCTGTGTTCAAACATGCAAATCGAAGCTAACAAGGCTAGCTATGATATAGAATTAAAAAATCGAGATTTTGAAACTCAGGTCGAGAGACATGAAGAAATTAGCATATTTGAGGAGGGAGTTGAGAAGAGCGTGTGAGTAAATTAAAATGGTCATACCTGGCTCGTGTGATATCGGATTTCTGTGTTCAAACATGCGAATCGAAACTAATAAGGCTAGCTATGATATAGAATTAAAAAATCGAGATTTTGAAACTCAGGTCGAGAGACATGAAGAAATTAGCATATTTGAGGAGGGAGTTGAGAAGAGCGTGTGAGTAAATTAAAATGGTCATACCTGGCTCGTGTGATATCGGATTTCTGTGTTCAAACATGCGAATCGAAACTAACAAGGCTAGCAATGATATAGAATAAAAAAATCGAGATTTTGAAACTCAGGTCGAGAGACATGAAGAAATTAGCATATTTGAGGAGGGAGTTGAGAAGAGCGTGTGAGTAAATTAAAATGGTCATACCTGGCTCGTGTGATATCGGATTTCTGTGTTCAAACATGCGAATCGAAGCTAACAAGGCTAGCTATGATATAGAATTAAAAAATCAAGATTTTGAAACTGACGTCGAAAGACATGAGGAAATTAGCATGTTGGAGGAGGGAGTTGAGGCCAGCGAGTGAGTAAATTAAAATGGTCATACCTGGCTCGTGTGATATCGGATTTCTGTGTTCAAACATGCGAATCGAATCTAACAAGGCTAGCTATGATATAGAATTAAAAAATCGTGATTTTGAAACTCAGGTCGAGAGACATGAAGAAATTAGCATATTTGAGGAGGGAGTTGAGAAGAGCCAGTGAGTAAATTAAAATGGTCATACCAGGCTCGTGTGATATCGGATTTCTGTGTTCAAACATGCGAATCGAAACTAACAAGGCTAGCTATGATATAGACTTAAAAAATCGAGATTTTGAAACTCAGGTCAAGAGACATGAGGAAATTAGCATATTTGAGGAGGGAGTTGAGAAGAGCCAGTGAGTAAATTAAAATGGTCATACCTGGCTCGTGTGATATCGGATTTCTGTGTTCAAACATGCAAATCGAAGATAACAAGGCTAGCTATGATATAGAATTAAAAAATCGTGATTTTGAAACTCAGGTCGAGAGACATGAAGAAATTAGCATATTTGAGGAGGGAGTTGAGAAGAGCCAGTGAGTAAATTAAAATGGTCATACCAGGCTCGTGTGATATCGGATTTCTGTGTTCAAACATGCGAATCGAAGCTAACAAGGCTAGCTATGATATAGTATTAAAAAATCGAGATTTTGAAACTCAGGTCGAGAGACATGAAGAAATTAGCATATTTGAGGAGGGAGTTGAGAAGAGCGTGTGAGTAAATTAAAATGGTCATACCTGGCTCGTGTGATATCGGATTTCTGTGTTCAAACATGCGAATCGAAACTAACAAGGCTAGCAATGATATAGAATTAAAAAATCGAGATTTTGAAACTCAGGTCAAGAGACATGAGGAAATTAGCATATTTGAGGAGGGAGTTGAGAAGAGCGTGTGAGTAAATTAAAATGGTCATACCTGGCTCGTGTGATATCGGATTTCTGTGTTCAAACATGCGAATCGAAGCTAACAAGGCTAGCTATGATATAGAATTAAAAAATCAAGATTTTGAAACTGACGTCGAAAGACATGAGGAAATTAGCATGTTGGAGGAGGGAGTTGAGAAGAGCGAGTGAGTAAATTAAAATGGTCATACCTGGCTCGTGTGATATCGGATTTCTGTGTTCAAACATGCGAATCGAATCTAACAAGGCTAGCTATGATATAGAATTAAAAAATCGTGATTTTGAAACTCAGGTCGAGAGACATGAAGAAATTAGCATATTTGAGGAGGGAGTTGAGAAGAGCCAGTGAGTAAATTAAAATGGTCATACCAGGCTCGTGTGATATCGGATTTCTGTGTTCAAACATGCGAATCGAAACTAACAAGGCTAGCTATGATATAGACTTAAAAAATCGAGATTTTGAAACTCAGGTCAAGAGACATGAGGAAATTAGCATATTTGAGGAGGGAGTTGAGAAGAGCCAGTGAGTAAATTAAAATGGTCATACCTGGCTCGTGTGATATCGGATTTCTGTGTTCAAACATGCAAATCGAAGCTAACAAGGCTAGCTATGATATAGAATTAAAAAATCGAGATTTTGAAACTCAGGTCGAGAGACATGAAGAAATTAGCATATTTGAGGAGGGAGTTGAGAAGAGCCAGTGAGTAAATTAAAATGGTCATACCAGGCTCGTGTGATATCGGATTTCTGTGTTCAAACATGTGAATCGAAGCTAACAAGGCTAGCTATGATATAGAATTAAAAAATCGAGATTTTGAAACTCAGGTCGAGAGACATGAAGAAATTAGCATATTTGAGGAGGGAGTTGAGAAGAGCGTGTGAGTAAATTAAAATGGTCATACCAGGCTCGTGTGATATCGGATTTCTGTGTTCAAACATGCGAATCGAAACTAACAAGGCTAGCTATGATATAGACTTAAAAAATCGAGATTTTGAAACTCAGGTCAAGAGACATGAGGACATTAGCATATTTGAGGAGGGAGTTGAGAAGAGCCAGTGAGTAAATTAAAATGGTCATACCTGGCTTGTGTGATATCGGATTTCTGTGTTCAAACATGCAAATCGAAGCTAACAAGGCTAGCTATGATATAGAATTAAAAAATCGAGATTTTGAAACTCAGGTCGAGAGACATGAAGAAATTAGCATATTTGAGGAGGGAGTTGAGAAGAGCGTGTGAGTAAATTAAAATGGTCATACCTGGCTCGTGTGATATCGGATTTCTGTGTTCAAACATGCGAATCGAAACTAATAAGGCTAGCTATGATATAGAATTAAAAAATCGAGATTTTGAAACTCAGGTCGAGAGACATGAAGAAATTAGCATATTTGAGGAGGGAGTTGAGAAGAGCGTGTGAGTAAATTAAAATGGTCATACCTGGCTCGTGTGATATCGGATTTCTGTGTTCAAACATGCGAATCGAAACTAACAAGGCTAGCAATGATATAGAATAAAAAAATCGAGATTTTGAAACTCAGGTCGAGAGACATGAAGAAATTAGCATATTTGAGGAGGGAGTTGAGAAGAGCGTGTGAGTAAATTAAAATGGTCATACCTGGCTCGTGTGATATCGGATTTCTGTGTTCAAACATGCGAATCGAAGCTAACAAGGCTAGCTATGATATAGAATTAAAAAATCAAGATTTTGAAACTGACGTCGAAAGACATGAGGAAATTAGCATGTTGGAGGAGGGAGTTGAGGCCAGCGAGTGAGTAAATTAAAATGGTCATACCTGGCTCGTGTGATATCGGATTTCTGTGTTCAAACATGCGAATCGAATCTAACAAGGCTAGCTATGATATAGAATTAAAAAATCGTGATTTTGAAACTCAGGTCGAGAGACATGAAGAAATTAGCATATTTGAGGAGGGAGTTGAGAAGAGCCAGTGAGTAAATTAAAATGGTCATACCAGGCTCGTGTGATATCGGATTTCTGTGTTCAAACATGCGAATCGAAACTAACAAGGCTAGCTATGATATAGACTTAAAAAATCGAGATTTTGAAACTCAGGTCAAGAGACATGAGGAAATTAGCATATTTGAGGAGGGAGTTGAGAAGAGCCAGTGAGTAAATTAAAATGGTCATACCTGGCTCGTGTGATATCGGATTTCTGTGTTCAAACATGCAAATCGAAGCTAACAAGGCTAGCTATGATATAGAATTAAAAAATCGAGATTTTGAAACTCAGGTCGAGAGACATGAAGAAATTAGCATATTTGAGGAGGGAGTTGAGAAGAGCGTGTGAGTAAATTAAAATGGTCATACCTGGCTCGTGTGATATCGGATTTCTGTGTTCAAACATGCGAATCGAAACTAACAAGGCTAGCTATGATATAGAATTAAAAAATCGAGATTTCGAAACTCAGGTGAGAGACATGAGGAAATTAGCATATTTGAGGAGGGAGTTGAGAAGAGCCAGTGAGTAAATTAAATTGGTCATACCTGGCTCGTGTGATATCGGATTTCTGTGTTCAAACATGCAAATCGAAGCTAACACGGCTAGCTATGATATAGAATTAAAAAATCGAGATTTTGAAACTCAGGTCGAGAGACATGAAGAAATTAGCATATTTGAGGAGGGAGTTGAGAAGAGCGAGTGAGTAAATTAAAATGGTCATACCTGGCTCGTGTGATATCGGATTTCTGTGTTCAAACATGCGAATCGAAACTAACAAGGCTAGCTATGATATAGAATTAAAAAATCGAGATTTTGAAACTCAGGTCGAGAGACATGAGGAAATTAGCATATTTGAGGAGGGAGTTGAGAAGAGTCAGTGAGTAAATTAAAATGGTCATACCTGGCTCGTGTGATATCGGATTTCTGTGTTCAAACATGCGAATCGAAACTAACAAGGCTAGCTATGATATAGACTTAAAAAATCGAGATTTTGAAACTCAGGTCAAGAGACATGAGGACATTAGCATATTTGAGGAGGGAGTTGAGAAGAGCGTGTGAGTAAATTAAAATGGTCATACCTGGCTCGTGTGATATCGGATTTCTGTGTTCAAACATGCGAATCGAAGCTAACAAGGCTAGCTATGATATAGAATTAAAAAATCAAGATTTTGAAACTGACGTCGAAAGACATGAGGAAATTAGCATGTTGGAGGAGGGAGTTGAGAAGAGCGAGTGAGTAAATTAAAATGGTCATACCTGGCTCGTGTGATATCGGATTTCTGTGTTCAAACATGCGAATCGAATCTAACAAGGCTAGCTATGATATAGAATTAAAAAATCGTGATTTTGAAACTCAGGTCGAGAGACATGAAGAAATTAGCATATTTGAGGAGGGAGTTGAGAAGAGCCAGTGAGTAAATTAAAATGGTCATACCAGGCTCGTGTGATATCGGATTTCTGTGTTCAATTATGCGAATCGAAACTAACAAGGCTAGCTATGATATAGACTTAAAAAATCGAGATTTTGAAACTCAGGTCAAGAGACATGAGGAAATTAGCATATTTGAGGAGGGAGTTGAGAAGAGCCAGTGAGTAAATTAAAATGGTCATACCTGGCTCGTGTGATATCGGATTTCTGTGTTCAAACATGCAAATCGAAGCTAACAAGGCTAGCTATGATATAGAATTAAAAAATCGAGATTTTGAAACTCAGGTCGAGAGACATGAAGAAATTAGCATATTTGAGGAGGGAGTTGAGAAGAGCGTGTGAGTAAATTAAAATGGTCATACCTGGCTCGTGTGATATCGGATTTCTGTGTTCAAACATGCGAATCGAAGCTAACAAGGCTAGCTATGATATAGAATTAAAAAATCGAGATTTTGAAAATCAGGTCGAGAGACATGAGGAAATTAGCATATTTGAGGAGGGAGTTGAGAAGAGCCAGTGAGTAAATTAAAATGGTCATACCTGGCTCGTGTGATATCGGATTTCTGTGTTCAAACATGCAAATCGAAGCTAACAAGGCTAGCTATGATATAGAATTAAAAAATCGAGATTTTGAAACTCAGGTCGAGAGACATGAAGAAATTAGCATATTTGAGGAGGGAGTTGAGAAGAGCGTGTGAGTAAATTAAAATGGTCATACCTGGCTCGTGTGATATCGGATTTCTGTGTTCAAACATGCGAATCGAAGCTAACAAGGCTAGCTATGATATAGAATTAAAAAATCAAGATTTTGAAACTGACGTCGAAAGACATGAGGAAATTAGCATGTTGGAGGAGGGAGTTGAGGCCAGCGAGTGAGTAAATTAAAATGGTCATACCTGGCTCGTGTGATATCGGATTTCTGTGTTCAAACATGCGAATCGAATCTAACAAGGCTAGCTATGATATAGAATTAAAAAATCGTGATTTTGAAACTCAGGTCGAGAGACATGAAGAAATTAGCATATTTGAGGAGGGAGTTGAGAAGAGCCAGTGAGTAAATTAAAATGGTCATACCAGGCTCGTGTGATATCGGATTTCTGTGTTCAAACATGCGAATCGAAACTAACAAGGCTAGCTATGATATAGACTTAAAAAATCGAGATTTTGAAACTCAGGTCAAGAGACATGAGGAAATTAGCATATTTGAGGAGGGAGTTGAGAAGAGCCAGTGAGTAAATTAAAATGGTCATACCTGGCTCGTGTGATATCGGATTTCTGTGTTCAAACATGCAAATCGAAGCTAACAAGGCTAGCTATGATATAGAATTAAAAAATCGAGATTTTGAAACTCAGGTCGAGAGACATGAAGAAATTAGCATATTTGAGGAGGGAGTTGAGAAGAGCGTGTGAGTAAATTAAAATGGTCATACCTGGCTCGTGTGATATCGGATTTCTGTGTTCAAACATGCGAATCGAAACTAACAAGGCTAGCTATGATATAGAATTAAAAAATCGAGATTTCGAAACTCAGGTGAGAGACATGAGGAAATTAGCATATTTGAGGAGGGAGTTGAGAAGAGCCAGTGAGTAAATTAAATTGGTCATACCTGGCTCGTGTGATATCGGATTTCTGTGTTCAAACATGCAAATCGAAGCTAACACGGCTAGCTATGATATAGAATTAAAAAATCGAGATTTTGAAACTCAGGTCGAGAGACATGAAGAAATTAGCATATTTGAGGAGGGAGTTGAGAAGAGCGAGTGAGTAAATTAAAATGGTCATACCTGGCTCGTGTGATATCGGATTTCTGTGTTCAAACATGCGAATCGAAACTAACAAGGCTAGCTATGATATAGAATTAAAAAATCGAGATTTTGAAACTCAGGTCGAGAGACATGAGGAAATTAGCATATTTGAGGAGGGAGTTGAGAAGAGTCAGTGAGTAAATTAAAATGGTCATACCTGGCTCGTGTGATATCGGATTTCTGTGTTCAAACATGCGAATCGAAACTAACAAGGCTAGCTATGATATAGACTTAAAAAATCGAGATTTTGAAACTCAGGTCAAGAGACATGAGGACATTAGCATATTTGAGGAGGGAGTTGAGAAGAGCGTGTGAGTAAATTAAAATGGTCATACCTGGCTCGTGTGATATCGGATTTCTGTGTTCAAACATGCGAATCGAAGCTAACAAGGCTAGCTATGATATAGAATTAAAAAATCAAGATTTTGAAACTGACGTCGAAAGACATGAGGAAATTAGCATGTTGGAGGAGGGAGTTGAGAAGAGCGAGTGAGTAAATTAAAATGGTCATACCTGGCTCGTGTGATATCGGATTTCTGTGTTCAAACATGCGAATCGAATCTAACAAGGCTAGCTATGATATAGAATTAAAAAATCGTGATTTTGAAACTCAGGTCGAGAGACATGAAGAAATTAGCATATTTGAGGAGGGAGTTGAGAAGAGCCAGTGAGTAAATTAAAATGGTCATACCAGGCTCGTGTGATATCGGATTTCTGTGTTCAATTATGCGAATCGAAACTAACAAGGCTAGCTATGATATAGACTTAAAAAATCGAGATTTTGAAACTCAGGTCAAGAGACATGAGGAAATTAGCATATTTGAGGAGGGAGTTGAGAAGAGCCAGTGAGTAAATTAAAATGGTCATACCTGGCTCGTGTGATATCGGATTTCTGTGTTCAAACATGCAAATCGAAGCTAACAAGGCTAGCTATGATATAGAATTAAAAAATCGAGATTTTGAAACTCAGGTCGAGAGACATGAAGAAATTAGCATATTTGAGGAGGGAGTTGAGAAGAGCGTGTGAGTAAATTAAAATGGTCATACCTGGCTCGTGTGATATCGGATTTCTGTGTTCAAACATGCGAATCGAAGCTAACAAGGCTAGCTATGATATAGAATTAAAAAATCGAGATTTTGAAAATCAGGTCGGGAGACATGAAGAAATTAGCATATTTGAGGAGGGAGTTGAGAAGAGCGTGTGAGTAAATTAAAATGGTCATACCTGGCTCGTGTGATATCGGATTTCTGTGTTCAAACATGCGAATCGAAACTAACAAGGCTAGCAATGATATAGAATAAAAAAATCGAGATTTTGAAACTCAGGTCGAGAGACATGAAGAAATTAGCATATTTGAGGAGGGAGTTGAGAAGAGCGTGTGAGTAAATTAAAATGGTCATACCTGGCTCGTGTGATATCGGATTTCTGTGTTCAAACATGCGAATCGAAACTAACAAGGCTAGCAATGATATAGAATAAAAAAATCGAGATTTTGAAACTGACGTCGAAAGACATGAGGAAATTAGCATGCTGGAGGAGGGAGTTGAGAAGCGCGAGCGAGTAAATTAAAATGGTCATACCTGGCTCGTGTGATATCGGATTTCTGTGTTCAAACATGCGAATCGAAGCTAACAAGGCTAGCTATGATATAGAATTAAAAAATCAAGATTTTGAAACTGACGTCGAAAGACATGAGGAAATTAGCATGTTGGAGGAGGGAGTTGAGAAGAGCGAGTGAGTAAATTAAAATGGTCATACCTGGCTCGTGTGATATCGGATTTCTGTGTTCAAACATGCGAATCGAAGCTAACAAGGCTAGCTATGATATAGAATTAAAAAATCAAGATTTTGAAACTGACGTCGAAAGACATGAGGAAATTAGCATGTTGGAGGAGGGAGTTGAGGCCAGCGAGTGAGTAAATTAAAATGGTCATACCTGGCTCGTGTGATATCGGATTTCTGTGTTCAAACATGCGAATCGAATCTAACAAGGCTAGCTATGATATAGAATTAAAAAATCGTGATTTTGAAACTCAGGTCGAGAGACATGAAGAAACTAGCATATTTGAGGAGGGAGTTGAGAAGAGCGAGTGAGTAAATTAAAATGGTCATACCAGGCTCGTGTGATATCGGATTTCTGTGTTCAAACATGCGAATCGAAACTAACAAGGCTAGCTATGATATAGACTTAAAAAATCGAGATTTTGAAACTCAGGTCGAGAGACATGAGGAAATTAGCATATTTGAGGAGGGAGTTGAGAAGAGCCAGTGAGTAAATTAAAATGGTCATACCTGGCTCGTGTGATATCGGATTTCTGTGTTCAAACATGCAAATCGAAGCTAACAAGGCTAGCTATGATATAGAATTAAAAAATCGAGATTTTGAAACTCAGGTCGAGAGACATGAAGAAATTAGCATATTTGAGGAGGGAGTTGAGAAGAGCCAGTGAGTAAATTAAAATGGTCATACCAGGCTCGTGTGATATCGGATTTCTGTGTTCAAACATGCGAATCGAAGCTAACAAGGCTAGCTATGATATAGAATTAAAAAATCAAGATTTTGAAACTGACGTCGAAAGACATGAGGAAATTAGCATGTTGGAGGAGGGAGTTGAGGCCAGCGAGTGAGTAAATTAAAATGGTCATACCT